>NW_008582085.1:21211-77007 GCF_000691845.1 Merops nubicus
GGAGGCTTAAATTCCATGGAACACACCAGTGCAAGATTGTTCCAGATTAAATGTCCACTGTAAGCCCCACTTTTGGGCACACTGATTGGGGCTGGGCATGCTGTGAAATAATTTTTTGTTCATGAGCCCAGTCTTTTGTTTTAAGAGCTTCCCAATGGAAGCATAGAATTTCAACTGAATATCTAATAGAAGCATTTGAAGCTTTCATAAGCAAATTAGAGCTACCAACTATAAATCCCTGCCTCCTTTAAATTAGAAATCATATTACAGTAACATCTCAGTATCAAAAAACTGCATTATGAACTGCACAATCAGGCAGTGAAAAAAAACCACTGACCTTGTAAGAGAGAACAATTTGTTTAGAAGTCACTATGTCCCACGGTTTGAAGTAATCTCATAAGGCAAAGCCTAATGAGAGTAGTAAGTCAAAAAAAGGTCCCCCCCAAAGCCTGTCCAAGCATAGTGCACTCCTCCATTTGCAGGGAAAGACAGACAACCTGGTCCTGCAGAATTCAGCTACCACACCAAGCTGAAGAGGACAATGGTTAGTTTGTTTCAGTGTATGCTATTAATCACGAATATTGGGACATCTCTCCATCCTGAATGCCTGCCTTAATCACTACCAGGACTATACTGGGTCAGAGGAAACAGACTGTAACACCTATTGGCATCCAAAATGTTCACCAAGTATGCGCACACACATTTTTGTGTATGCACATACACATTCATCTAATTCTAACTGCTAAGAATGAAAGTAAATTGATACGATAGAACACAGGCTTTTTGTGCTGCATAAACATCAACAATCATCAGTAATAAGCAGGAAGGAAAGTTACTCAACAACAACCAAAAAAAAAAATCTACTAAGAAAGGTATCATTTAAACTATGCCACAAAATACACCATCAGCATTACACAGTGTTTCCAGTGATGTTTCACTCTGCGTGAAAGGATACCTTTGAAATTACTCCCCTGATTATTCCTGCCTAACATGTTTTGGTGGGCACACTACAGCAGTCTCACAGCACATGAAGTGGGTTCCTTCTGGATGAAACAAGACTTGCAGATGCACCCCAGGAGTGCACCTCACGTGCTCTGACTGCTTACGGGCAGTCGGTCCATAGGGACAGATGAGATCACCCCAATGCCAAGTGCCACGCGTGTGGCGTAGACACGGGGTGTGCTCTGCAGACTCACCCCCGCTGCACTGCACTGCTTGCCTCTGCAGCCACAGCCACACAACTCTGTACTGCCACTCCAGCTAAAAGAACAAACTGAAGCCAACAGACTTCACAGATTTTAAGTGTTTAAGTGCCAGTTCATACGTCCCCACTTCTCCCCTCCCAGTGCCAGCTTGGTACACAGTCTTCTAAAGAACACAGCCTGCCTATGTGCTGTCACATTTGGGAGAAAGTGTTAACATACTGATCTATAATTTAGTGGAAACAATCATTTAAGGGCTAGAGACTGCTGACAGCATCTTGCCATATTTGCTAGCTAAACTCACGTGTACACTAAAAAAAGCTTTGCAACCTGCTGACAAAGACTCTTCTTCCAATTGCAACATTGATTCCCATAAAGCCAAACATTGATCACTTAGGTCATCACAAAATTCACCCTATGCACAAGAATTAGACCTGCGTAACTCACTAACAGTGGACACCAAATAACATAGGATTAGAGTTTTTTTGAGAAACAAAGACAATATACATGATGGAATTTATTCATGCATGAATGAGACATCTGTGTTGTTGGGATCCTCTGCTAGAAAGCTCGATAATGATACATCCAGGATTAAACAAACGATGTTAGGACATGCCCTTATTAGCTCACAATTAAGCAGGTTCCCGATGCTTACTAATAATGGATTCGTGGAATAGGTAAAGAAAGAGCATGAATGCTCCAAAATGTTCTAGGGATTGGATGCTCGAAGGTGTAATTTTTTCCTTTAAGATATTCTTAAATATCAATAACTCCTATTCAAAACAATTTTCATTAAGTCATCACATTTTAGTCAAATTAAGAAAGCCTCAAAAGAATTTTTCACTTTAGTTTTGTAGAGTTAAACTTCCAGCCATCTTATTTAATATCACCTAAAGTACAAAAATCTGTGAGTGGAAAAGGCTTCAAATTAAATATGCATTATACTGCTCAGGCAGCAACTTCCTTACAATGACACTGGCACAGGGGATGCCAACAAGTATTTGCTTTAATTCACACAAAAGGTTATTCTGCTACTTCTTAAATATATACAGCTAAAAGTAATTGAAATAAATTGTGTCATCCACATCTCAGGGTTCATTATGGGGGAGGAGAGGAGGTTTAAAAACCAGAATAGCATTTTAACACAGCAGTTCTTGGTCTGTAATGAACTTGGGGGTTGGGAGATTTCTTTAAGGACCCACTCTGGCTCTATCACTTAGACTCTACAAAAATAAAGGCACCATTTAAAGGAATTGAGATTGCACTGGGTCTTCAGAAAAGACAATCAAACCTGTGTGAGTCTATGTAGTAGCTCTAAGTATGCTTCTAAAACACTGAAGTACCACTTGAAAAAAACCCTCAGAACAAGTACAGCAGCGCTTATAAAGCAAAATTTGGCTTCAAAGTTAAGCACAGTATAAGGCTCTTGACTTGATTCTTAGTTTGCTGACTCAATATGGGGACAGTTAAGTCAGTGGCAAGTTGAAGTCTGAGTATTCTGCTGAATCAGCACACCACTGACCTGGAAATCAACACTGATGGAGCCAAGTATTTTGTTCTAATTGTGATAAGGAATAAAAGAAAGTGAGGCAGAGTAGGCTCTGCTGTTTAAGACCAAAGGGAAAATTCACCACAGGTAGAGTGTGACAGAATAGAAAGGAATGTGTCTTTACATTAAGGGATGTCTCAATACCTTTCCATATGATAAGGGGACAGTTTGAAGGGTGGAGAAGAAGGAATGTTGGTGTTTGCAATTACTGGTGCCCCAAGGTCATAAGTTGGTCACTGCATACAAAAGAAACAAACAAGATGATAAGAAGAGTCCGGAAACTTTTCAGAAAGAACTAAACAGGAGATAGGAAGAACCTAAGGAACTTGAATGAAACTGAACAAAACCAGCTACCTACCTCAAGAAGTTTGGATAGCCTAAACTTTTGAACTTTAGGAACCAGTGGGTATGTTTAACAGACTTGTACATAGTAACTTTTCCTCCCAGGGGAGGCATAAAAGGAAGTTAGTAAGAGACACAAGGCATGGTGTGAAGGGGGGTACATGTTGAGGGGTATGTAGTAGGCGGATTGGGAAGTCTGTGCTCTCCTAGTACCTCAGCCAGTGGGGAAAGAAGGGACATATGCGGCCGAGAAATTAGGATAAAAAGGGGATGCATCCCACAGCAACTCTGAGACACCTCACTGTGATATACCTATGGACTCTGCCTTTATTAAAATTAAGTATATTTTTTTTACAGGACTCCTCTGTCTCCTTTGTGAACATCAACCTCTGACAACAGGATTTTCTGTACAAGCAAAAAAAGTCTTCAGTCCCATATTTTAATGGTAAACCATTCTTTCAAGTCAATGAATCAGCAAAATTAACTTCACAGATTTGATCAGGAGCACTTCAGTTTTTCCCAACCAGCCTTCTACAGAGCCGTATCTGGCACCAGGAAGTGTATGTGCAGTACAGAACAAGCAAATCATTCTGGCTTAGTGCTGGAATCCATACAACCTCAGGAAATAAAAAAAAAAAAGGCAATTTTTCTTTATAACTCACATGCACCCATGTAATTCAGGGCCATATATTCAAGAAGAATAAAGTACATACAGGGATTAAGGTTCTCTTTTTAAACATGGTAGGTTACCTTAGAGACACCTTTACTTAAGCAACTTCAAAACAATTTTGAACTTTAACTATTCCTATCATTCCTAATATCTTTTAAAAAGCAAAAACAAGTTCTCTTGGTGTTTTCATAATGAAAAGCTCTGACTGTTTTGTTTGTTTGTTTGTTTGTTTTTTTAAATAAAATCTTTCCCAAAAAAATCTCTTACAGGAGAAAGGCAACCCAATATCAAGCCATATAGGAAAAATTACAACCTCAAGAAGCAAAACTTCAGTCTCTAACTTTTACATCTGGAACCCCAACTCCAGCATTTGCACTTGCATCTAAACCAGTAGGCACAGTTGTCTGCACCAGTTTCAATTTCTACCTGACATGGACACAAAGGCAAGAAGGGACCAACACAGCAACCCCAGAACCCACCCCAGAACTCTTCTGAAATCAGCAGTGATATTTGCTTTCTGCCTGCCTCACTGCAATAGAGGACACAAAGGATTACGTAGCTCTGGAGCAAGCCGAGGTGTCAGGCCTGCTCATGTCTTCTTCCCAGACTCCTAACACGTGGGGACAGTGGTGGCTCAGCTTGGGACAATTTAAGGTTGACTGTGCTGCCTGCCATGTTCATGCCACGTTACTGTGTAAAGCTGTTCATCAGGTCCATCAGGTCTGGAATTTTTGCAGAGTATAACCATGAGGTTTGTGGCTTATCAAAGCCTAGTACTTCATTCTGAAGTGCCACACCAGAAAAGGCACGTTCAGGAGCTGACTGCTGAGCGTGTCAGGCACCCAGCAGTACTGGCCGTGAGGCAAGGTAAGGCCACTGAGCTGAAGAGCTGATGCCTAGGAGCCCTGGCTATACTTCGGGATGCTCCTGATAGTCCTCAGTTTACATACCTGTTTACCAGGTATACTGCCAACAGTTGATCCAAGCTGCCTATTTTATAGGCACAGAACTGAAAACTGCTGCAACAATAATCTGAGTGTTTAATTTTGGGCATAAAGGCACCATATTCTCAAATCAGAAAGCATTCAGCAAATATAAATTACGTTTGTTGAAACATCTATGTGACACCTATGCAAATATTTGACAATGTGCAAAGAGACCGGAGATAATTATAGCTTGAATCATTATCACAAATCACTATCTACCACTAACTATTCTGTAACAGCCTTTAAAAAAAGGCTTTCATTAATTTAAGTTTCAACAACTGGCCAAAAGTCTAAGGAGTTAAGCACACTTGCAGGCTGGATAAGCAAGCAAAATATACCACAGAGTACATCAATAAAACTATTACCAAGTACCAAGTACCAAGTTTCCACTTGCCATTTTAATTACACAGTATTAATAAAAACATAATTTCAAACACTAAGAACACAATACAATGTTGACTTGGAATAACATTTCAGTTATTCTGCAAATTTAAATCTGCTTTTTAAGCTATGACAAATATTTTTTTAGAGCAATGGAGTGGTTTAAAATAAATTTTTTTGTCTCTAGAGCTTATTTTTCTATACCAGTCAACATTTTTAAAAACTTTGTACCAAAAAATTTGTACCAAAAACCCTTTTGTACATTTTCGTTAAAAGATAAACCCCAAACCTTTGCTTCTGATACATGCTAGACAAACGTTAAAGCTCTAGTTTGAGCATATACTGGCACTCCAGTTCAGACGAGACTACTTTTCCATCTCCAAATAAAGAAGGAAGATTTATTTATATATTTATTTCATAACTGTGCTTATCAACAAATCATTTTTATTTTGGGGACACACATTCACACACAAACTTTGGACAACCTTACCACTGTGTCACCCTCTTGATGGGAATGTAACACAGTGAGAGGCCTTCTACAGTGGACATGTAAATGAGGAACAATGATATAGACTTAAAGTTCACTTTTGCTTTTCCATAAACTTGTACCAGGTCAAGTTAGCCCACGAGTATCCTTTTTAAAGAGTATACAGAAGCTTCCTGGTCAACAAGGATGATGTATTGAACTTTTTCAATCTGCCACTCCAAGAAACACCATAAAGCACAAAAGATTTTTTTTCCTCCACACAAATCTGAGTAGTTCAAGTAAATGTTTGTTGTGGTAGATTTAAACAAGCCAGTGCAAATAACATATGTCCAATGTAATTATTATTCATTTGGCTTATTTTACTCAGAAAATTAAACATCTGTACACTCTGAGGTTAAGACAGATATCCACATATAATTTATACTGTGCTTACAGATCTTTTTACACCTGTATTTAAATCTCTGAAATCTTACTCTTCAAACAACAATATCGGTATAGCTTGGTTTTCCATTCACTCCAGACAATTTATGAGAGCAGGCACTCACTGCTCACAGGACGACTTAGACTTTGTGCATTTTCCTGGCGCTGCTGTGGAACAGCCAGAAGCCAACCCACCTCCCCCTTTCATTGGAACATTTTTCAGTACCTAATTTGTAAATGGATCAGCTGTCAGCACTGAAAACAGCATTGGAAATTGCTGCTATTCCCCTTGAGAATACCACTTAATAGGATTATGCAAATTACCTACCTTTTATTTACTGCCCTAACCAACTCTAAAGGGAACATGCTGTCAGTATGGAGTCCTCTCCCCAGCCACATGCTCATCCCGCTCATTAGGGTGGTTGAGCGCAGCACTTAAAATTGTCATTCAAGAAACAATAAAACATCTCTTGGGATGTATCACCAAGACAAGTATAGTGATGGAGACTTAATAAACTACAAAATTACAAATTCAATTAAGTGATAAAAACCTGCACAAGCAAAGTGTTTTTAAACTTTTGGGTTATTTGAAGTACATCTTCACCCTCTCCTTCCTCAGCACGGAAATGTACCAATAGCTACTGCAAGCTGGCTGCTACTGAAGCCATTGAGAGGCACTTCTGAGATCAGAATCACCACACATTGGGTTACACAAATTTATTTTATGTGTTACTTTTAAACTTTCCTGTTTCAGATACAAGTACCAACTCTACTTTAAAAGCATGGGGCATGGAACAGATGAGCTGTAAAAGGTTAAGATAAAAGTTCATGCAACAAGAATAAGCACTTTCTGAAACAGTCTAGAGACCTGAGCTGTGCTTTTTGGTGGTTTTGGCACTGTTTAGAGAGAGAAGCTTTCAAATTTCAGACTACATACACATGAGCATATTTTACCCAAGTGCTGGGAAGGCGAACCAAAGTGAATGCGTGTGCAGCGGTCTGTCAGCCCCACCATTTAGGTACGTATATAAGAATTCATTAATTTCCCAGTTTATGAATATTCCAGCTACCAAGGTCAACGTGTTATCTTCCTTTGCCAACTAAATTGCACTACTGCAGCCTGCATCACAGAGCCAATTTATGCTTAACAACAGAACGCAACATTTTCATAAAACTTCCCATAAAAAAAAGCTACTCCTATGAAGCTATCAGGGTTTGCCTTTAAGCAGGGAAGGGAAGGATCCCAAAGCTTTGCATACATACAGTTACTGTCAAAGTAAATCATCCATTTGCATGTTAAACGCCAGCTCCCCAATCTGTGCGTATCAGGTAATTCTTCTCACAGCTGTGAAGTGATTTCATGTCAAAGATTACGTTCAGTAAGGACTTTGCCAGGAAAAGTTACAAGCAGTAGTGTACTAAGTCACTTTTACCCTACGCTCCGACTCTTCTAAGGACAAGTCTGAGTGTGCAACCATTAACTACTAGGTTATGTGGGCTTTTTGGCACTTGCTTTCATAAGGGGGTGAGAGGAACAAAAAGTTTGGTTTAAAGCAGCATTTCAAGAAGACATATGAATGGTCCTCTGCAGAACTGCACAGAGCAAGACGAAATTCTAGTAATCACACTTTCCAGTGTAATTACTGTTTGCTCTCTCACAATGCAAAGACATCAAAGCTCCACCTATGACTCCATCCTCTATCATTTTCATCTACGCTTCTGGTATCTCAAGGAGGCAGATGCATAAGTGACATGAATGTTCTCTGTGTGACCTTAGCTTGGTCTCACGACTGCACCTGCAGCCTGATTGGGTCATTCAATCTTCGTACTGTTTGCTCATTGAAAAAGAAAATACTGAATCCATTCAGACAGTAGCATAGGCATATTTTTGTTGAGTGTCATACCTCCTCTCTCTCGTCTGCCAAGTAGCTACTGAAAATTAACATCCCACACAAACACAGATGTGTAAGCATGTACCATATAATAATACCAAAAAAATCTCCAGCTACCAAAGGATGCCAACACCCAAATTTAGACGTTTGTCAGAAAAAAAAAATTCTTTCTATAAAAGAAAAAATTGCTCCAAATTAACTAGGGAATAAATGCTGAACATTCGAGAGTTGGAGGAAAGCTATAGCTCTAGCTAGCACGAAACTATTGGAGCTAAATAGGAAAGATCCTCCTGTTCTCCGTCAAAAAGAAAAACAAAAATAATATCTTAATTCGCCCTTGCTTGTGGTTGACTTGTATTAAAAAAAAATCATAATTATTTCTAGGGCATTTACTGCAAATAAATTTTGTCCTGTGAACAGTCACTGGTGCAATGGAACTTTAATATCTGTTCTTTTGTTTTAATAAAAACTATAGTCTTTCTTCGTGACCTCTTAATTAAAATAAATGACTTTAAAATTCTACTACTTATTTCCCTAAATTAAGATGCAAAGCTGAAAATTGTATCTTAAGGCTGCTTTAGGACAGCTAAACAACCAGTCAACAATGAATTAACTAAAGAGCATCTTCTTAAAAGAAAGGCTCATGCATGCCTCTTTTTCCCAAGGGCAAATTAAGATCATAGTCTTTCCAGTATCATATGGAAATGTGGATAGGTTTCTTCACTAGAACAGTCTAAATCTTCAGCCTTGAGTCTTTTCTCCTGGGAAATTCTGTAGGAAATAAATTGGTACATGTTATCTATCTTGAGCTGCTGCTGGAGTTTGCCTACAGTTCTAGCAAATCTCTCCAATTCATTCTAATCTAGGCTTTGATTTACTAAAAAGTACAATATAACTTTTGTGTTCTGAATACACACAGATACATGCTGAATTGTAAACTGAAGGAGGTCCAGAATATTTTAATGCAAACTGACCAGAATATACTTTTCAAGAACACGCACTGCTTTGTGATGCTGGAGAACATTCTTGCACAGGAGAAGCAGTTTTACTTGAGACTTCAATATGTAGAATCATAAACCCGTAAAATCGAGTCCAACCATAAACCCAGCACTGCCAACTCCACTGCTAAACCACATCCCTAAATCCCACATCTACACCTATTTTAAATACCTCCAGGGATGGTGACTCCACCACTTCCATGTTTCAGTGCTTGATAACCCCTTCCATGAATAATTTTCTCCTGCTGTCCAATCTAAACCTCCCTTGGCACAACATCCTATCCTTTGTTATGTGGGAAAAGAGAACACCAGCCACCTGACTACAACCTCCTTTCAGGTAGTTGTAGAGAGCAATAAAGTCTCCTCTGAGCCTCCTCCAGGCTGAACAGCCCCAGTTTCCCCAGCCACTATGAGAACATTAAGACCAACAGCTTTATGGTTTATGCAGTATAACCTTCAATGACTTATCTATCAAATGAAAGAAGCATAAATACTATCAGAAAAAAAATCTTACACTATTAAAAGAAGTAATGTAATTATCTCACCAAGTTACAAACTTCCCAGAAACTCACCCTTTAAAGATACTACTTTGTAACAATTTTATTTTGATTTCATTATGAATATGGTTTGTCTCTACTGAGAAACAATTAAAAGAAGTTCACAGAAGAGAGACCAGAAGGGCAATGAACACTTAGAATAACATTTATAAGCAGAGAAAATAAAAATATTAAGAATACTTGCTCTTAAATTTTTAATCTTTTTTCTTTTTAACAATGCATCTAGTAAGTGCAGAGATGCACTCCATTTCGTAGTACAAGAACAAGATATTATATGAAATTAAGAACTCACAATTGAACTAGAAGACAGGAAATTCTTTTTCATATAATACATAATTAGATTGTGAAACTCATGCACAGGTAGTAACAAATATCAAGAATTTTCTTACACTTTACAGAACTACAGGGTATTTGGATATAATAATATGTCATAACAGAAAAAAAATCTGAAAAGGGTATTCAATCTCTTTCTCTCCATACCTATTTCTAACTAACACAAATAAAAACAATTAACTGTGGAATTCTTGAGGAATCAAACAGGGTTTTTTTTTAGCAAAACATTTTTCCTGAAAAAAATTCTGAGTTACTTGCTTCATATCAGAAAAGTGTAGAGGGAACAAGTCTCCAATTTAAGAATATCATCAGACGCTGGGTTTTGGTGGGTTTTTTTTTGTTAAATAGAATAAAAATTATCAGTATGCTGAAATCTTCCCCACAGCTAGAAATACTACTTTTTACTATGTCCATTGAAGCTACCCAGCTCTGAAGCATGTGACAGTTGCCACCACTGGTCACAGCATGCAATGCAGCCAGCACAGAAGTCCTACCTGTGGTACAACGTGGAGAATTTATGCCAGAACTTACATGGCTTCCATCACTGTAATCATCTGAGCACAAAAAATCGTATATTTTTGAGGGGATAAAGCATAGCTATCTTCTTTTCACAGAGTAAAGACGAATAGGCACGTTCCCATGTAAATCTGTGAATGCACTCACAGGAATAACCATTTAAGCTTAAGCAGACGTGTTAAATGCTTTGCAAAAGGACCAGAAAGATTTGGTGACCTGACCCAGGCCAGGCAGAAAGGTCTAACACTTCCAGAAGCAAACTTTCTCTCCTTCTAAACAAAGCAGTTACCTTTTCCCAGCTTCTGAGTCTAGGCAGAAAATTTCATCCACTTTAATCCATGTAGTATCTCAGTGCCTTTAAAATGCTGAAAAATACCCTATTTCGGAGCCTCAAGAACTGCTGAAAACCCACATTTCCTAATGCAGCACTTCTCTGCATTCTGTTTGGCGATGCCTGTGTGGAGACTGAGGGCTACTGCTGCTGCTGCCTTGGTGTTTTCTCATTCTGTGCTTAGCAACCACTAAAAAAAGTAAATTATATTTTATGTGCTTTTTTTCCCCCCAGACAGTAGAAAAATGATCTCTCCTGTTGTCTAGCACTCGTCACTCTGCCTACAGCAGTCAGCTGTCAAATCCAGGCCTGAGACAGCTGGCACATTACTGGGACTATGCAACTGGGATTAGCAATATTTCTCAACTTGAATCTCAAGAGGTGTAGGGTTTTTGGTGCGAGTTGTTTTTGCTGTGGTTTTTTTTTGGTTGGTTGGTTGGTTGGTTTGGTTTCTTTTTCTTTTGGATGGTATGGGGGTTTTTTACTGTTTGTTTGTTTTAAGATTCTTTCATCTAAAGCTTTCGGTGCTCTCATCAATAACCCATATATTAGAATCGCATACAAGCCTAGACACAGTATTTAGAAGTGTTGCCTGGTTTTTATGCAGCCAGCCACCAAAGCTTCCTGATACAAGCACAGCCCTGTTCAGATCTTAGAATTCATTTATTCATTAAGAACTGGGGGGGGGGGTTGCCAACCCAATATTAAAAGTGACAGATGTTCACAAAATGTCTGACAACTGCAGAAGCTTTCTGATAAAAGAGAAGCAGGTTTCATGGGCTTAATTGACATTAGCATATCCAATGCAAAATGACAAATACAATTAAAAGGTGAAGTTTTAACAATTCATACATTTTAAATTAACCCATGTCTCAGAAGAATTTAAAAACTCAAATTGCAACTGGTAAACTCCCCATTTCTGTTTATGTATCAGTGTGTTTCTACCTTTTCTCCTAAAATCTACTACTCATCACATATTTTTACTTATATTATTATTGTATATGCTTTTGGTTGAGCAATACCTTCTCTAAAATTTGCCTAGAACAAAACAAAGTGAAAAAAAACCCAAACCCTTTCCCTCCCTGTAACGACTCGGAGCCAATGTTAACCAACAGTTAGGTGACTCCGGCGGATGCCCGGTGTGCGCCAGGAGCAGCCGAAGTTCAAGCTACCAACCAGAACCACATACACTGAAGGAAATCATGTAGGCTGAATAACCTGAAAGGGATGGCTTGGTTTTCCTCAAGTCTAGCTACTCATTACCATGCACAGCCATAACATAAGCCCTGTCCCTTCAGCATCTCAATCTACACCTGAATGTAAACAGGACTGCCTATGTTACAATTATTCCTGAGAAGTGGCTCCAGAACTCCTACCATTGTTCCCTGGGATGAATAGGAAAGCTTCCCATCCAGCCTTGATTACACGTGAAAATGAGCTCAAGATGGTATCAACTCATTCTCTTTCTTGAAAATCTGATTACCAGCATTTCAGACTAAACAGAAGGCTGCAGAAATCAGCAGATTTATCTTTCTACACAAAGAAAACTGATTAGTGAGAAATTCTCTTTCCCAAGTCAGCAAACACCTGTAATTGTGATAGTCAGCACGAACAAAAGAAAAACAACACAGAGAAATAAGAGTAAAAGGAATATGAAGTGAGGTACAGCTCCTATATAAAATAAGTTTATCCTCTAACCATCATATGAAATATCTTTAATGCCAGAACAGCTTGAGAGAGGGGTACACTCTGGTTCTCTGCAGCCTTTGCTAATTGCCATCTAAAACAGGGAATCTTCCAGATAATCACAAAACAAAACATGGAAAAATTCCTGTTCAGGGCTGGTACTCCTGCCTGAGACTGTAAGAAATGTAACAAAAAAATCAAATGTTTAACATCAGATTCTTGACACTTGCATTAGCAAAAAACCCCACATAAAATGTGTTGAGTACACGGACTCAACAATAAGGTTTCTTAGGAAAGATAATGGACGCAGAAGTATTTGGACAGCATCTTTTTCAAGTATATATATCTACACGTACATATTAATATCATATATACATGAAATTAAATATATAAAAATAAATATTTTATGTTACATTTTATCTTTATACATCTTATACACTTTGTATATACGAAACACGTAAAGGCTAGACACTTATATGTATATAACTTATAAAGCTTTTCTGAAAAGAAGTTTAAAGAGAACTCCAGCCTGTCACACAACTTAGTCATGCACTAAATGCTGAGTGGCTGGGAGCCTAATAAGTTGGTAAATTAACTCAAGTGAAAAGAGAACAGGGTCAATTCCAATTCATCGCTGATCTACTTGCTGACCTTATCCTTACGACAACTATAAATTTAAACTATATTATCCTTGCAATCCTATTTGAAGTACGAGAAGAATGCAATTCCATCAGATAGAGTTTGACATTCAGGTGCCCCAGGTCTCGCAGCACAAGCGCTGAATTCCCATTCCATACCCAGTCCTTTTAGGCCGTGAACACAGGGAGTGCAGTAGCTCTACACTCCAGCAGGATCTCAGGAAGGACATTTTGAAAAAGCAGATGATAGATAGCTCTAAACTGCTCTTGCTCATAGATTTCAGCCCTTCGGCTGAAGGCAAGAGAATGGCAAAAGTCTCAAGACAGTGGAACTCGGTTATAATTCATCGACTTAGGCAGGATAGGAAGCTCTGCATTCAGAGCACTTGGAAGATAAAAGCCAGAGCTTTTTCTTCATAAGATATACCAGATGGATAAATGAAAAAGGAAAGGATAAGTTTTAAAAGCCCAAACGTACTGTTCTTACTCGCATTACAGGTTATCATGAGACATGAGCCTCCACCTTCAATTTGTTTTGCAAATGCAAGCAAAAAGGGCTGTAGACACCCAGTTCACGAACATCAGACATTAATGTACACAAAATGTACATTAATGCACTGAGCAATGAACTTTAAGCAATCTATGAGTAGCAAAAAAGGCATGCATAGCATGGAAAATAAGCTCATAGCATTTGCTCAGAGTAAACAACCCAAGTGCAGGAAAACAGACTGGTTACAGGTTCACAGGTAAAAATAATAGCCTGCATTTCTGCCTTTACTTCAGTTTTCCTTAACCACTATACGATCTCTCATGACTGAAGAACTTGAGTCACCCTACGTTAGTGTCATGCTCAAATACACAACTATACCTGTGGAAAAACTTTGTATCACCCCTATCCAAAAATTTGGTTCGTTATTATGCTGAGCCATCTCGTTAAACATCCCCGAGGTAAACCCCGGTCACTGACACCTATAAAGATATTTTTGAGCTTTGAGAGCTTTGTACCTCTTTGCAGACACACTCAGGGCTTACAGCAACATATGGCACTTTTTCCATTAATTGCAAGTGCCTGCCACATTTCAAATTGGCAGTGTGACACACTTACCAATGCGACGCCCATCTACAGGAAGGAGGGTCCGGGGAACTAGAGGCCTGTCAGACTGACCTCGGTGCCAGGGAGCGGTGCATCCTGGAGGAGATCATGCAGCAAGTGCAGGACAACAGGGGCATCAGGATCCAGCCAGCACGGGTTCATGGAGGGCAAGTCCTGTTTGACCAACCCAATCTCCTTCTATGATCAGGTGACCTGTCTAGTGGACAAAGGAAAAGTGGTGGATGTTGTCTACCTGGACTTCAGTCAGGCCTTTGACACCATTTCCCACAGCATCCTGCTGCAGAAGCTGGCAGCTCACAGCCTAGACAGGTGGACTCTTGCCTGGGTTAAAAACCCACTGAAAGGCCGAGCCCAGAGAGCTGTGGTGGATGAAGTTAAAGTCCAGTCATGAGCAGTGTCCCTCAGGTCTCTGGTTTGGGACTGGCCTTCTTTAATATCTTTATCAATGACCTTGGTGAGGGGATCAAATGCACCCTCAGTGAATTTGCAGATGACACAAAAGGAAGTGGGAGTGTCGATCTGCTGGAGGTTAGGAGGGCTCTGCAGAGGGATCTGGACAGGCTGGAGCAATGGGCTGAGTTCACTTGTATGAGGTTTAACAAGACCAAGTGCTGGATCCAGCACTTGGGTCACAACCACCCCAGGCAACGCTACAGGCTTGGGGAGGAGTGGCTGGAAAGTGCCTGGTGGAAAGGGACCTGTGGGTGTTGGTGGACAGCTGGCTGAACATGAGCCAGCAGTGTGCCCAGGTGGCCAAGAAGGCCAATGGCATCCTGGCCTGTATCAAAAATAGTGT
Source organism: Merops nubicus (assembly GCF_000691845.1). Taxonomy (NCBI): domain Eukaryota; kingdom Metazoa; phylum Chordata; class Aves; order Coraciiformes; family Meropidae; genus Merops; species Merops nubicus. The sequence continues at coordinate 36,110 of NW_008582085.1, forward strand.
GACCAGCAGAGTAGGGAGGTGATCGTGCCCCTGGACTCGGCACTCGTGAGACTGCACCTTGAGTACTGTGTCTTGGGCACCAAAATAGTAAGGATAAGAAGGACATGGAGGTGCTGGAGTGGGTCCAGAGAAGAGCAGTGAGGCTGGTGAGAGGGCTGGAAAGCATGCCTTACAAAGACCAGCTGAGGGAACTGGCGTTTAGTCTGGAGAAGAAAAGACTGAGAGATGACCTTATTGCTCTCTGCAACTGCTTAAAAGGACGTTGTAGTAAGGCTGGTGTTGGTCTCTTCTCTCAAACTACTGATGATAGGACAAGAGGAAATGGCCTCATGTTGCACCAGGGAAGGTTTTGACTGGATATTAGGAAGAGTTTCTTCACCAAGAGAGTGGTTAGATGCTGGTACAGGCTGCCCAGGGAGGTGGTGGAGTCATCATCCCTGGAGGTGTTCAAGAAACGAAGAGATGTAGCACTTGAGGCTATGAGCTAGTGGTCAGGGAAATGTTAGGAGGAAGACTGGACTTGATCCTAGAGGTCCTTTCCAACCACAGTAATTCTATGATTCTGTGAAATTCTAAAGGAAATTGATCAAAAGCACCACAGAGAATTAAGAATATGGGAGTCTGGGTTTACTCTTGAAACAAGTTTAGTACATGAGTATTTAATTTCCAAATGCTACATGTTTCACTAATTTTATAGCAACATTACAAACGTAGCTTACAATTTTTCTTGCTCCTTACCATCCCAAACTGGACCATTACTCTCCACCCCCTTCCTTGAGCATGCACACACTCCATTTCTTGAAAGCCCAACTGAGACACACTTTTTCACACACACTGTTTCCTGTGGCACTTCTGCCCAGGTACTGAGCTGGACTACATTCCAGCACAGCCCAAGTCCTCTGAAACCCTACACATGTATCACTGAAGACTGTCTGAAATACATACAAGGAAAAGAACACTTTGATCAATAATCTAGATTTATAAATTTGAATATTTAATATAAGTGCTAACCTGCTGAATATGTACCTCTATAAAACTTCTGTCTGAATTCATATTTAATCTGGTTTTGATAAAAGCATTTCTATGTAAATCTGAGCTTTCCTGCTGCAAAAATAAGAACTCATTTAGCTTGGAATATGTATTTTAGAAGCACTGTATTTCTCAGATTAATAACTCAGAGCTAGTAATGCTTTAGCTGTAAAAGCTTTATATCACAGTAATAAAGTGCATAAAAACTGCTTTTGTTAATTTGTGTGTTTGACCTAGCTTCTTCTTTACATTCAGATTTCAGATCTAGAAGCAACAGTATAACTACTTATTCCTCCATTTTAAATGCCAAATGCCTTGCCATTAATTCCCCCTTGAAAACCCTAACTGGGTGAGCATCATCACAGTTACTGTATAACCCACCAAGAACTACGGAGCAAAGTCACTCCTTCAGGAGAGGGGGAATGTCGCAGCACTCTGTTCCTGAAAAAAATAAACTAAAGCAGCAGACAGAGGAGAGACATAAGGAAGCACAGATGTCTACTGTCAGGGTAGATCAACCCTTTTAGTGGTAGAGGCCAAGTGCCACTTTCAGCACTTCCACCTTGGGCCCTGTGGAAGCAGCTGTGACTTGGTCGAGGAAGTCACAGCCCCATCCAGGCAAAGACATACAACTGCAAAAAAAAAAAAAAAAAATCATTTCCATTCTGTCACCTGCCTCACTCCAGCAAAACTCAGGCACCCTGACGAGCCTCCTCACTAAGTTCCTTCTCCCTCAACATAAAGGGACAGTATCTTCTGAGAGATTTTTCTGATCTAACAGATATCAATGGCTATATCAACTTGCTACTAAGATCTTGCACCAGCAGAGAACGTGCTCTTTCCTAGATTCCCTCCTAATGTTCAGACAGGCACAAAATCATAATGTAAAATTTACTTTACATCTTTTTTCAAGAAAATACGTGAGGAATTGCCTGGATTTGTAGATACTATGGTCAGGAATTTCCAGTACAAGAGAATATGTTACTAGGGAAAGGAAATCAGACACACAGGCAAGAAATTCATCTAGCTGAAGACCACAGAAATAGGACGTGAGATCAGTTTTCAGCTACATCAGTTAGCACCTACTCCAGCACTAGCACAGTGTGGATGCCAGGAGAGCTCTACCCATTTCAGAAATTGCAGCACTTACGCCACATTAAGGTGAGTATGTAACAGCAGCATCATTTGAAACTCCTTTAACTATTACTCCAGTAACTAAAAAAGTCACGTCAAATAAAATTTGACAACAGTGTACCAACACGTGTTTCAATGAGATGCTCACACCTGATAAAGACTCAACCTAAAATTACATTTCAGTTCTCCAATATTTTTCCACTAGAAAAATTTAACATCTCATACCATTGTTTGTCTGTTCTCCATTTACCCAGTAGATAACACCATTATAGCTATCTTAGTTTTCATCATTAGTAGCTCTTGTACATTACATCATTTAATGTTTTAAAAGAGCACTATTGCTTATAAGTGCTTAAAAAGTGTTCAAAAGGTAAAATAAAATATGAAGATGTTATTTTTCCAAGTATAAAAGACTAGCAGTAACAGAGAAATGTCAAGATTGATTATTTCAATGACCCACTGAAAAACTCAGCTTTACTAAACAGAATAAAATCCTTCTTGAAAATGGAGAGCAGTCTAAGTAATTTATGCTTTAAATTTCTCACATTAAAAAAGGATTGTGGAAATAGAGCCACAAGAACAAAACTAATGAAAACATAACATTTCCTTGGCTTATAGTAAATGCTGATAGTGAAACCAAAGAGAAAAATTACCTGCAGACATGGTACATAAAACTTGTCTTTCTTTTCAGGCTTGCGTTGTTAAGCTAATTATAATATTTGAACCAGCAAGAAGCAGAAATTTGACTCAAGTTCAGTCAGTCAAAATATTCAACCTTCAACTCCCACGTCATCTTTTCCATACCTAAGGAACTATGGGATGCCTTCCAAATCACTTGCAACATTTGATAACATTCAGTAACAAAGTGCCCCTAAGCTAAATGCTGCCTTAATTTGCATTTGCACATTGCATTTTCAATTTATATCATATCATTCACCTCCTCCATAACAGTATCACATTTTCTTCTCACATCCGTGTGCTAAAATAAAGGCTCTCTTGAAGGCCAAAGGAACATTTGCTGAAATACCTTTATTCTCAGCTGCCTTCCTCTTACTGTGTCCTCTGCTGTCTTGGCTCTTGAATCCCATACCCATTTCTTCAACGCAACATGAACAAATTACTTAAACCACTGGAAAAAGCTACTGGTAATGGTGGATGTCTTTTGAAAGATACATTTAAGTAAAATTCAGTTGCTGAATTCAATACAGAAGTGACAGAGTAAAATAACAGGGTTACGATATCCAGAGTAGTCAGACCAGATTTCCACTTCCCTTTACAATACAATTAATTCCCTTTACTATTCCCTTCAAAATACAACTACTGTAGCACTGAAGACCTGTAGGGAAAAAATAAAGAGGGGTAAAAAGAAGTCGGGGGGGGGAAGGAGGGCAAAAAGGAAGGGAGGGCAAAAAGAAGGGAGGGCAAAAAAAAAGGGAGAGTTATTACTATAACCACAGCTGTTAAATAATAAAAAAGAAACAATCAACCACCTAGCATTTTATCTGAGACCCTAACATTGCTCCAAAATGGCAAAGAAAACACCATGAAAAAAATTTCAAAATTTTAACTTAATTCTGCAAATATACTTCCCACATCCAATTCAAGTGAGTCTCAAATTTCAACCTGAAGTGAAAACCTCAAAGAATCAGGACATTAGAAAACACAGTAAAGATCTGTCTTGCAAATACAGTACTCATCTGTGAGCCAGGATGTGTAAACTTTCACCGAACTCCTTAGAAGTTGTCCTCTTCCCATGCTCAATCTCACATCAACTGGACACCACAGGAAATAAGAGCAACAGCTCAGAGATTTATTCTTTAGCAGAGGTGATGTAGTTCTAGGTCAGCATGCAATTCCCAAAATACATGAGAAAACTGAGGAATTACCCATTCCTGCCAGCCTAAAGCAGTCACTTCCCATGTCTGGAATATGATGGAATACAGTAAAGCATGTGCCTACTGCATTACAAGTCTGTGAGCAGCTATGGCAGAAGTACATTTTGGCTTTCAGTGTACCGTACTGCAAAGAAGTCTCAGATGGAAAGGCTTAATGCAGCTGCTACCATGCATTTTAGTACTATCAGCTTCTTCTTCTGTTGCCATTGGTTTTAAAAACGCAAAGTTTGGGAGTGGCACCGAGATTTGTGACCTCACCAGAAGAACCCCCTGCATTGCATTAAGGAGCTATAAAGAAGTCAAACACAAGAACATTTCCCAGAAGATGAGACCAACAAAACTCAGACCGGTACTGTGTATACGGTATAGCCGGCTGTGCAGGGACGAGGTGAGGAAGGCCAAGGCACAGCTGGAGCTGAACTTGGTGAGAGATACAAAGGAGAACAGGAAGAGCTTCTATAGGTACATTAACCAGAGGAGGAAGGTTAAAGAAGGCATCCCCTCCCTGAAGAACAGCAATGGGGAATTAGTGACAACAGATGAGGAGAAGGTCGAGGTCCTGAACAAGTTTTTTGTCTCAGTCTTCAATGGCAACTTCTCTCCTCGCAGCTCTCAGGTGGGTGGCCTGTGAGACAGGGACCAGCGACACAAAGCCCCTCCCACAGTCAACAAGGACAAGGTTCTTGAATGTCTGAGGAACCTTAACAGTCACAAGTCCAAGGGTCCTGATGAGATGCAACCCAGAGCATTGAAGGAATTAGCTGATGCAGTTGCCAAGCCACTGTCCATAATATTGGAAAGGTCCTGGCAGTTAGGCGAAGTCTGTACTGACTGGAAGAAAGGAAACATCACTACTATTTTTAAAAAGAGTAAAAAGGAAGACCCTGGGAACTACCACCCTGTCAGCCTCACCTCTGTGGCTGGGAAGATCATGGAGCAGATCCTCCTAGAAGAAATGCTAAAGCACATGGAGGACAGGAAGGTAATTCAGGAGAGTCAGCACAGCTTCACTAGGGGAAAGCCCGGTCTGACCAATCTGGTGGCTTTCTCTAATGAAGCATCTGCACTGGTGGACAAGGGGAGAGCTGTGGACATCATCTATCTTGACTTTGCTAAGGCCTTTGACACTGTCCCCCACAACATCCTCCTTTTATGTTGGAGAGATATGGGTTCGATGGGTGGACTGTTCAGTGGATAAGAAACTGTCTGGACGGCCACACCCAGAGAGTAGTGGTCAATGGCTCAACGTCTAGCTGGGCAAAATGGACAACTGTTGTCCCTCAGGGTGGGACTGGTGGTGTTTAACATCTTCATAAACGACATAGACAGTGGCATCGAGTGCACCCTCAGCAAGTTTACTGACAATACTAAGGTGGGTGGTGCAGTTGACATGCCAGAGGGATGCGAGGCCATCCAGAGGGACCTGGACAGGCTGGAGAGGTGGGCTCAGGTGAACCTCATGAGGTTCAAGAAGACCAAGTGCAGGGTCCTGCATCTGGGGAGGGGCAACCAGCATTACCAATACAGGCTGGGAGAGGACACGTTAGAAAGCAGTCCACTGGAGAAAGACTTGGGCGTGCTAGTAAATGAGAAGCTGGACATGAGCCACCAATGTGCAGCAGCAGCCCAGAAGGCCAATCACATCCTGGGCTGCATCAAAAGAAGCGTGGCCAGCAGATTGAGAGAGGTGATCCTGCCACTCTACTCTGCCCTGGTGAGACCTCACCTGGAGTGCTGTGTCCAGCAATGGAGCCCCCAGAACAAGAAGGACGTGGAGCTGTTGGAATGTGTTCAGAGGAGAGCCACAAAAATGATCCGAGGGCTGGAACAGCTCTGCTGTGAGGACAGGCTGAGGGAGTTGGGGTTGTTCAGCCTGCAAGAGATGCAACTCCAGGGGGGACCTTATAACAACCTTCCAGTACCTGAGAGGGGCTTACAAGAAAGCAGGGGAGGGACTATTCACAAGGGTTTGGACTGACAGGACAAGGGGTTATGGCTTTAAGCTGGAAAAGAGTAGATTTAGGTTAGACGTGAGGAAGAAGTTCCTCAATATGAGGTTGATAGACCACTGGAACAGGTTGCCCAGACAGGTGGTAGAGGCCCCATCCCTGGGGACATTCAAGATCAGGCTTGATGAGGCTCTGAGCAGCTTGATCTAGTTGGAGATGTCCCTGCTTATGGCAGGGGGGGTTTGACTAGATGGCCTTTGGAGGTCCCTTCCAGCCCACACATTCTAGGATTCCATGATACAGGGGAAGAGTGATAACTCCAAGAATAGTATTTCCCCAAAATTATCAGGTATAAGCATTTTTCTGCACCAAGGAAGCAAGAGACCTACAGAGACAAATACATGCTACCATTTTATGCTCTGCAAAACCCAGTCCTCCTGTGGTGAACCTGGTGGAAAGCTGTCACCATAGAGCTGGTGCTTTGAGGACTCTCACACTCTGACTCAGAGATAGGAAGGTATCAACAAAAACTAAACATCAACTAATATTAATTTTGCTAAAGGCAGAGATTATGGAAACAAGAAAGGCACTTTCAAAAACTCCAGTTCTAAATGCGCAGTGGCACTACTGGGTATTGTTTCAAACAGATATTGGTTTGTATTCCCTTCCCAGCATGCTCATAGCAAGATCAGCATGGCAGCAAGTATCTTGGACACAATCCTTCCCTTCCATACTGCTAGCACATAAAACTAATATCAGAACCACAATACTAGTGAGGTTGGCTTCTCTTCTCCCACACAATCTCTCTGCAAGAAGCACAGTCAATATTATCACAGAAAAATACCATGAAACAGTTTTAAATGATGGTTTGTTGTCTTGGCCACACAGGGGACAAATCTGAAAGAAATCTCACTGCTATTTAGCTCTTCAAAAAGTTAACTTTGTTATTCTCTTTTCCCATGGGTTTCCCTGAGTCAGGAGCACCAACACTTCCACTTTTCTGAGGGATTTACTAGTGCACCCCCATTTTCAAAAAGGTCTAAACAGAACATACAGGGCCATAAGGAGCAGGCAAAGCTGTCTATCTCTATCAGGTGAGCATCAGCTAGATCAAGATTTCCTGGAAAATGAACAAACGTGCACTCAGCTCAGAGAAAGGAGAGGAACAACACTGTGTTGAAGGAAGTGGAGAACTACCACATGAACAGCATGGTACAGGTAATGAAGGATGGGAAGACCTCGAAGACTTCTCCACCAGGCTGGCCCAAAGAGATTTATACTTTGCTTCTTTTTGACTGAAATAAAGCTAGCAGCAGTGCCCTTAATTGTTTTATTTTCCTTTCACTCATTCAAAGCACAGCTCCTCAAGAGATTTTTTTATAGCCAGAGGCAGTAGCTGGTTCTTTACCCAAGATGGAGAACAGAGAGCCCAGCCTGCAGAAGGTAAGAGACTCCCTCCCAGCTGGTCCTACCAACACTACAACTCTACCCCTGGGACAAATCAAAGTCTCATGGAAACAAGGAGCATCAGCACCATGTGACCAAGCAGGTTTTCCTGTGAACACTGGCCTTATTTCTGGTCAGTCAGCAGGTCACTGTTTGGAAACAGTGTGCTACACACATTTTTCCTATTTAAGATAGTTGTAAATCATGATCTGCATGTTAGTGATACTGTAATGAAATGCCCAGGGACCCATTTTGGCTAACTGCTGATGAATCAGCCCCTAAACCACTTTTTCCCCCCCCTTATAATTATCAAATGATTCCATCTAAAACTTATACAGCTCAGATATAAATTCAGAAGTCTGACCAAAATATTGTTCAAAATGTGCATGGGTAGTCTGTTAAGCAATGCTTACAGTAGCAGATGTCTGCATCAGAGAAGACATTCACATATACAATGAAGATGAATTCTCCTAATTTTCACTATACACTGTGCTGACAGGATCTGGGAGACTCCAGATACATGTTTGTTAGTTGGTCTGCTTTATTACTATTTCAGGAAACAGCATTTCCTTTAAAAAACAGCACTGTATAATTTCTTGTAGTATTTCACAAATTTTAGCGCTCAACTTCTAGAAAATCACTTATCCAAAAACTATGTCGTAGTTATAAATACTTCCAACACAATCATTCAGCAAGTGTCCAAGCACTAATGATTTTAAAAGAAACTGGCATCTTTGAATTTACAAATCCTATAAATTCAGAGAATACTGACAACAGTAGGCAGTTTTAATGCGGAGTACTTGGCTCACTCACCCTCATCCATGAAACTGCTGCAATATATTAAACAAGGCTATAAATCAGTGATCAAGCACAGTTAAACTCAAGGGTATTACTCTAGAAGTATTTAACAAATTATATTTTAGCAGATCATTTTATATCATACAGTACCTTAATTTTCTTGAGATACAAGACCACGTATCTCTGTCATTTTGTGTCTCTTCAACCACGGGACAAAGCATGCCTCATTGCAACCTGAATTCACACCAGATGCTGAAACCTGAGCATGTAACTCATAGTCTACACTGCTCCTATCACTCTGCACTGCATCAATCACCAATCCCCCAGACAGCTCTTCACCAAAGAACAGGTTCAAAACTTACATTGTTAAACACATGCCTCAAAGTACTTCAGTGAAGTTAGCCACATACTTCAGCAGGTTAAGCAAAGTGAAGACAACTTCCGAGGATGCACAAGGAGCAGCTGAGGGAGCTGGGATTGCTCAGCCTGGAGAAAAGGACACTGAGGGGAGACCTTATCACTCTCCACTACTACCCAAAAGAAGCTTGTAAAGAGGTGGGTGCCAGTCTCTTCTCCCAAGTAACAAGCCATAGACCAAGGGGAAATGGTCTCAAGTTGCACTGGGAAAGGTTTAAGTTGGATATCAGGAAAAATTTCTTCACTGAAAGGATTATCAAGCACTGGAACAGGCTGCCCAGCAAAGTGGTTCAAATACCATCCCTGGACACGCTTACAAGTCCTGTAGCTTAGGGACATGGTTACACAGTGGACCTAGTAGAGTTAGGTTAATGGTTGAACTCAATGATGTTAAAGGTCTTTGCCAATTTAAATGATTCTGTGATTCTAACACTTGTTCTCGAAGACAAGCAGCACACTGCAGCCAGCTGGAAACACCACTGACTTGTAAACAGCCCTGTCAGACCTAGGGAAGCCTTTCCTGGCCCAAAGAAGAGCTGAAACAAAAACATTCAAAGCAGGTTCCCAAAAAAAATCTGGCATATTTCTACACCAGATTCTTACTTATAAAAGCAACAACAGCCAACAAGATGGATTGTGAGGATCAAAAGTATCACAGTTCACAATGGTTCAAAAGCACCTTGAAATATAAAATTTTCCACAGAAGCAAAACACAGCACAGAATTATGTACTCCATAGCTTATGACACAGATCTGTGATAAGGGCAGATATTAAAATAAAAATCAAAAAATGATACTTTCTATCCGGATTTTAAACATGATTAAATGTAATTCAAGTGACAATTTTATGCTGCACACATACTTAAAGAGCTATACAGCAGCCATTTATTGGAAATATATACTTAATAGTAACTCAGAGAGACTTCTAATCGTATAGATTTTTGAATTTTTCTAAACATCACACGCCTTGGCACAAATATCTGGAATGCTACCTTAAAGATGCAAGAAACCTAAATATTTAGAGTTAGTTTTTCATAAACCACAGAATTTCTTAGTAAGCTGCCAAAAAATTGATTGAAATTTAATTCTATTTAGAGTGAAATTTGAAGGCAGATGTGGAGCAGACAGAAGGGTGTTAAATACTGATAAAATACTAATGAAGAAAGATTATAACAGTAAGTGATGTACAGCTCTGGAGTTTAACATGGGTTATGCGTTTTTACAAAGGCCTGTCTGTGATACAGTTCAATCTAGCAAACAAGTCATGAATGTTTTACTTAAAAATAATAAAGCTAGGGGAATGAACATCCCTGCAAATCTGAAGAGCAAAAGTTGTCCAAGAACACAAAGATGTTTTTGCCATGTCCTTTGTGCAGGTTACAGAAGCATTCCTGAATGACAAGACTTTCTAAAATTACATAATTATGTAACAACATCATAGACATTCTTAAAAAAAAAAAAAACAAGTTTTGGTTGTATTTAAGTTACTGGAACTGCATGGAAAGAAAAATTTCATTTCTTTAGAAGTATCTACTCACTTTATGGAATGCATTCCGTGTTGACTGCTGTGCATAAAGAGCCTTGAGGTACCATCAGCAGGTTTCACTTCCATTCACGGTCGATAAAAGATATTTTTTTTCAAAATACTGCATTCTTGAAGCAATTTGGCCAATATTCAAATGTAGGCCTACTTCACTTGTATGCAAACATTCTGTACTTCATATAAATCATTACTTACTGTAATTGAACTAGAAATACTGTTACTAGGCTGAGAACCTGAGGCACGTGCATTCTGTAGGAAGGAGAATTTATAGTACATAATGCATCATTGTATTGACTTTTATTTAACTTAAAAATAAATAACTTCTACATTTCCTCTGCCAGAATGCTAGCTTTGCAACACGTCTCCAAGGAATGATGCTTTTTTTATAGCAAGCAGGCTGCCCAAAGCACCCTTCTTCTCTTGGACACTAGTGACTGCTACAGCAGGAGCAAAGAAGTCTATCCCTAGGGGAAACAACACTGCTACTAGTCTGTCAGCTTCCTCCCTTGCTTCTTCCCTCCTTTGGGTATTTGCTATCTTGCCATTCCCTGAAAAGCATCAAAGAGACAAAGTCACCCATTTAAAATGAATGAATATGAAAGAATGAGAGCCAGTAAGAGCTGGTAAGAGGAATGAGAAGATGCTTCACACAGAAAAAAACAGTATATAAACACAAGACTGAAGAAAACCTCTCTCATAACATGGAACAGATGGAGAGAAATCCCGTTCAAAAGGAAAAGCCAAAGGAAGCAATCAAGATCAATCACATCTCTGATAAATACTTTTTATTTCTGTGGAGGGTAAGAGGCTTCCTTCTCAATACTGCAGAACAAAACTCAAGAGGACTATGCTCTCATTTTGGTGCATATTAAATGATCTCTCCTTGATCCACTGTGTACAAAGTCCACATTACAACTAGCTATCACTCCTTGTTTCTTGGCATAGACTCACTTGTCATCTTTAGTTAGGGAGATTTACCCTTGCCTGTTCTTTCTTGCTTTTATAAATGTGTACATATCCAGGTCATAATATGTCAGTTTACAGTGCTCAGTTTACAGTGTTTGTGTGTCTGAGAAGTGGAAGAAAATTTCATTGTATCTAATATTATTTGGATTACAAGACAAGCCAGCTAGCTGATCATGACACATGAAAGAATTTCCCTCCATAGCCACAGTATTCAAACAGCAAGTTCTTCAAGAGTCCACACTGACTCCAAGGAATCTGCAAGTACTATTGAAGGCAGCCCTCAGTACACTTATGTTTACTACAGTGTTCCAAGCAGCCAGTACATATCCCACTTGAACATAAAAGAAGAGATAAGGGAGCAGGGAGGGACCCAGCATTCTTAAGAACTCAGTAGTTTATTATTCTCTACCCTAAATCAAAAAATTAGACAGCAGAAGACAAGTCTGTCAGTATGTGATACATCTGATAAGATGACTAAAAGTATAAACAAAACCAAGAAAAAAAAAAATACTATAGGCTTTATCTTAGTTCTCAAAATAAATAATGCTTGAAGTTTGAGAAGTATAGCCTTTGCATTTCCAAATGCAACAACCAATTTCATAAAATTAGCATTAAAAACAAAGTTTGTAACCAGGGAGTACTTAAGTCTTTGCAACATCAATACTGCTAAAACTGTTAAATGCATTTTAAACAAGTAACTTCCATAACATTAACACAACAGCTAAATACTGCATAGCTGGTAATGGCTCTATGCATATAGCTGACCTTCTTCTTATGCATAAGAACATTGTACTTCTAAGTAAGTCCCATGAGCTATATCACTGGCTAAAAATCTTGACATATTTAAGTAAAATTCAAATAAGGCAGCTAGTGAGATTACCTCTTAAAAAAAAAAAAAAAAAAAAAAATGAGCTCAGGAGCTCATAACAAAATTATAACAACTGCCAAGGTCTTTCACCCTAGCCAAGGTTTCTTCTTGTATACAGCAGTGAAGAAAAGAGAATTTTTTTTATCTGTTGTCACAAAACACCAGAGTACACACGCAGCCAATTGCCACAGTAAGAAAGGGCAAGAGGAAAGAGAGGAATCAAGCCCAAACTGTGCTATTAGAAGAACTAACATTGGATGGGTCTCACTTCACACCACCACCTGCCTTACCCTCTTAGGCTGGGTACCATGGACATTCAACAAAACCAAAACGTTCTGTGTCACACATGATCAGTTTAACTAATCCCCACTCCTTGTGTCCAGTTCCTTTCCCCTCTTACAAAGACGGATGAGCCCACCCCACCTGCCAGCAAAGGTCAGGACACTACCACCACTCGGGTCCAGCCTAGCACCTCCTCTTGCTCCTTCTTCCACTGAAGGGGCTAGGGAAGACACAAGGATGAGGAACTAATGGTGCCTCTAACAGCAGCTATTCAAAAATTAGAACTGAATGTAAAGTTTCCATTTACAAAAACCTCCTGAAGCTCAACAATCACAGTGGGACTGTTTCGCTATCAACAAGAAGCATAATGTAAGAATAGTGAAATTACCAAATCAATCCCACACATAAAAAGCACAAATACAAGCTGAATTCAGCCTTTGTGGGCATACCAATGATCTCCCAATTAGAAGATCACATACTAACATTTCCACAGGACTCCTATCCTACTTAGCACACAGAATAGATTTTAAAAAAAACTCCTGACTGATCTAGCCAAGTATACACTCTGTGTTCATACTCCTAGACCCTGCAGCATTTGATACTATTAATTAATGCACTGCCTCATCCTAGGGATGCACCAATGATCCACCACACTCAGGTCAAATTAGTTCTCAAGTCCTCCCTAGAAGGACTCTGCAACACGCAGCAACAGGAGAAGTGCACCCATGCTACTCACTGCTTCTCACACCCCAGAGGAATCAGTTCTTTCCAATTCTTTAGCTATGAACTACCTACCTTAATGCAGTAATAATCACTTCAAAGCTTTTATCCAGAAAATAAACAAGGGGTGTTTATTATTAAACAAAAAAACAAAGTGTTGCAAGGTGCCAATTTTATTCTAAAATCCACAAAATGTGGTGCTGAGGTATACACATGAAATAAAAGATGTACAGTACCTGAATCTATGTGATTTCTACTATATGCATTTTTATACCAAAGCATTAAAGGACAATCCACAGCTAGGGATAGAAATCTCTATTTTCTTATTCCCACTTAAACTAGAATCCTTACATTCAAAGCATTCTACAATTTAGCAACAATTTTCACAGTAATATAAGGTAATAAATATCACAGTACTATATGCATCCATTAAGACTAATTCCTACAGGTAGGCATAGTATGCTCTACATTTCTACTTTCTAAAAATTACAAAAAGCACTACTGTAGGCATTTCTGTAGGAAATTATTTTCATTATAGTTACTAATGATATAGATCTTGAAACTCTTGATTTTTTGTTAACAGCTGCTTAGAAGAATAAATATTTCATTATTATGTCCCCATGTACAAGATGTTTCAAATGATACAAGGTCTTTCTCACTTGCACACCAAGTACAAACCACAAATCTTACTGCAGTTTATCAACCCTGAATCACAGAAAATAACATCTGACTTGCCCAAGCACAACCTAACCTGTAATACTAATGCTGGAAAACTGTTAAAAGGTTATCCAGTGAGATTCCAAGTTACTATGCAAAAGATTGGTACTTTTCATAAAATTTCTGTTGTTCATTCTCTTCTACCATTTCCTGACAACAACTTCCCAACATAGACAAGCAACATGAAATTTTCTGTGTATTTCAGCATGTTAAACTGCAAAAGCAATATAAGAATATCATTCTTTGACTAAGGCAGCAGTCTTTCCCTGCACTTTATTTTTAAAACAGCAATTTATTTTCTACAGGAAACTGAAACTTATTAATAAATATCAGCTACTGCCAGGCAGTGCCTGTGCCAGAGCAGTACAGCTCAGGCTTAGAATAACAGGAACAGAAAGGTAATTCCAGGAGAATCCTCTTCCCCTAGTTCTTGGAGAAGATGGCAACCTGCAGAGTCTCCTCACAGCAGAGGAGAGCAGAGGCAGTGGTAGGTTACTGTGCAACTGCTCATCTTCAACAAAGTTAGCTGATAAAAATAGATTGCTCATAAATGCAGCTAGTGGGCTGATTAGCATAAATTCCTGACAAGTGCCCTATGCTGTTAAATAACAGCCCAGAAAAAGAAAGATTTAAAATACCATTTGAAAAAATAAATACTTTACTTAACAAGAGGCTCCCCTTTCATGCATACCAGTTCAGAAAACCATCTTGCTGAAACAGATGGCTATTTTGCTTGGATCTCTTTACTACATAAATTTGCTACATGGCCAAGAATACACAAAAAATTAACAATTATGCACATACCAAACCTGCTTTATAGAAACGTTTTTAAAAAAACTCAGACCCACTTTTACTATAACACTATTTAAACAAAAGCACCGTTTCTCCAAACACCAACTACAGAGAAATCCTGAACTACAAAGCTACTCACCAAGGAAATGAAAGATCTACATGAATACCTTTAATGAATACCTTTATAACCATGCTTTCCAAGAAGTGCACTGACTCAACTCCTAATAGCAAAGGTCCCATTGAAAGTAAAAATCATGGTTTGAAGGTTATATTATTGCAAAGATAATTTGTTATGATCTGTATCATCATGTATTGCAATTTGGTTCCCTGTGCTATGGCACCGCAATACAGCATCAAAATTATGACTTAAAGTGGCAGCTATTTAGAGAGATATAAGCAAATTAGTAGGTAATAAAAATTAAAACTGTCAAAATTTCCCAGGTATTCACATTACATTATTCATAAATTAAAGCAACTACAAGGATATTTATTATGCAAACAGAATTTTATGATAACAACATAAAATTATAAAAGTGTAAAGTCACACTACACATCTTTCAGGAGCAATTCTGACCTCTGACACATATGGACAACACATCTGATTTCAAGTGAGTATTCTGCTAAGAGTAGGATTTTCTCTCTTCTCCTTACTTGGAGTATGCCCAATATGAAACCATTAAGATTCATGAGCCTTACTGTAGCGTGCACTTACCTGTGCTGCATCATCCTTAGCATCCACACCAAACACATTCCGTCGTTTCACTGTCAGCAAATCAAGATCTTTAGTATCATCATCTTCATCATCGTCATCTTCAAAGAACTGCACAGTGTCTGGGTTTGGTACCCTGCTTGTTGCAGGAACTTTTTTCTCCTCCTCTTCCTCTGCTACCTTTTTGAATTCATCCTCAGCCTCACCACTCTCTTCAGCACCTTCACTGGAAGCAGAACACTTCTCAGTTTCTCTCTTTACCTCCTTTTCCTTTGTTTTGTTAACAAACACCTTTCCACTGAAATCAGTTCCACATATCTCTACTCCTTCCTCTTTTATTGAGGAGAGGGTACTTTTATTTTCCTCTGTCTCCTCCAAGTGATCTGTCCCATCAGCTGCCCCATTCGCGCACAGTTGTTTCCGAGCTTTTTGAAGAAATCTCACACGAGGTGCCATTGCAAGACCAAGTGACCTACAGCATGGAATTAAACAAATTAATTTGAATGGTAGCTACACAAAACTTGCCAAAATTAGAAGCCCTGATTGATGGCTCAAGTGATTCAGTTTTAATTACAGTAATTTATATTGATACATTTTGAGCCATATATTTACAAAACAGTATTTGGCTTGTAACAGGACAATGTATCTTGAAAAATGCAGGTGAACCCTGGCAGAGGGATGAAGATGAAATGAGAACTCTCAAGAACAGTTACAAATCATCCTAGGAAAGAAAGCAAAACAAAGAACTTGAAAAGTTGTAGACAAGAGCAAATTACCTATGATTCACAGTAAAAGATGGCAGAAGAAACACCAATGTAAATTTGGTATTGAAAATACACAGATGTCATGTCAAGGACTGAGATAGCACCAATTTCTGTCAGTGTCCATAACTGCTAGAAGTGCACCCAGAACATCACCCCCACCATCTCACAGCGATGGAGAGATTAGAAGAACAAACACAGCATGGATAAATGACTAATCGCAGAGAAAGCTCAAGGAAAGACATTTCTCTCTCATCTGCCTCCATCCCTGGGTTGATAACCAAGGCTTCATCTTCATGGCATAACTAACTAACAGTGGCAACCATACTATTATTTTACCCAGTTATTCATGACAATTCAAAATTATACTAACACTCAATACAAGAAAGGGCAAAAATTAGCCAAAAAGCAAAAATGCTGTATGGGAACAGTATCGGAAGGCATTGCATGGGAACAGACCCTCTGTCTCCAACAGATCACTTGACTTAAACTTCAGAGCTGTCCACTCTTATTACACCTAACCCTGTCAAATACAAATTCAGACAAGCATTATTTAAGTCTCTTTCAGAGTTCATAAGCCTTCTCATTAGGTGAATAAAGAAATGTAGGGAGACACTGGCACTGTGCAAGGAACACATGGAGACCACAGCTACATTTAAAAACACAATACAGAACTGATAGTGTTTGTAATACTCACAGCCTGCACACGCAGTTCTTAACAAAGGAGTAATTAACCAACTAAAATGGCTACAGGTATACACCTGCACCCATGCCTCAGGAAGACCAGTCTCTATTCAGACAGGCACACCACCACTCCTCCCAATGCTGCTCATTTCAAGTAGACAGCTCTGAATAAAGAAACCTGAGTTATGGCACAGGAGAAAAACCAAATCTATACTCCCTGCTAGAAGTATCATTATGAACAGTTCATGAAGCATCTAAACAGTACTGCAGAGCAGCAAGAGTGGACAGCAGGCCCTGGAGAGCCTTGAGCTGTTAATGGTAGCCAATGGGACAGAGTGGTCAACAGGACACGTCCCCTACTTAAATAACAAACAAAGAACCTAAATGCAACCACATCTGTGGTTAAGCAGGACAGTTTTGGTACTGGCCACAGGCTGAAACACTGGAAGGTGGACATGCATTCAGAAAGAAGCCCACACTGTTAGGATGAGGAGCAAGTTTTTCGATAAAGTCTTAATTTTAATGTAAAGTTTATTTGGTTTAAGTATTTCTGATAACATAGTACTGTTATTCTACAAACAATTAACAGCAATAATAAAGCACATAGAGCTTTATGAAAAAGACACCAGTGGAAGTTTTCGGCCCATGTGTTTTGCATGTCTACTGACAGCACACTGCTGAGAGGATAACACAACACATCTGCAATCTGAAATAGGAGCGACCAGCATCCTTAAGCTTGTTTTAGTGTTTGTCAGCTAACAGTAACTACTTTTGCAATGAAACTATGTGTGAAAGTTTGACCTTCTGGCTAACTGAAAGAAAAATTACCATTCAAAGCAGATGTAAGGCTTCGCTGCAGCAGCTGGAGGAGATTCAAACCTGGCATTGGGCCTTAACACAAGGCATAGTAAAATGTATGAAGAGATTGCTGTGACACCAATGAGTGTGCAACCTCTTGGGCGAGGGGATCGCAGTAGCAAAAAAAAAATCCTTTGCCAGAGGAATGCTTTTTTTTTTCTGCTCCAGATTTCACAACGTTATTCTACATAAAGTATTGCTGTCAACTGTTGACAAAGTAGTGCAAGTAACAGCACTGCACGGCAACTACGCCATCCCTGTTCACATGGCTTTGTCCTGCAGACAGACACGATGTGCACAGGGTTGCAAACTCTTACTTTAAAACGGCTTCTCTTCTGTGCCGCCAGAGCTCCTATCAAAGACCAGGATCATGGCTGCAGACAAAAGTCTGACATGGTGAAGAAGCTACTTTCTACACACTAGAAGTTGAAACAGTCAAAAAGAGAAGCCCATGGTATGAAGGAGACTTCAGCACAGCTTTTCTCATTCAAAGATGAAATCCCACCTGTCAGACTGGTGTTCTGCACTCATATCCTACCTTAATAATTGCATGAAACTCATTATCTGCTAATACTGGCCAAATTTTCTACACTGGTTAGCAACCCTACCATAAAAGACCAATGTTTCACAATTCAAATGATATCTAAACCAAAAGAATACAGCATTCATACTTGGGGGAAAGCAAAGAAGTTAAGGTCAAGTTTGCTAAGAAAGTAATAGTGGATAAGCTTAAACAAAGTTGGGTACAAACAATCCCCAAACACTTTTAATTATGTAACTTCTCAAAAAAATGTCAGCATTTTGACTCATTATGGCCTCTTTTCCATAGCAGATTCCAAACAGAGAACAATTTGAGACACATTCTACTACTGCTAAAAGTTTCCTCATATTCTAAGACTCAACCCTTTGTTTAGAATTTATTTCTTAATCACTTGCCAAATCTAAAGTTCAATCACAATAAAGAAGAAATTAATATGTGCTCCAGCTCTTCTTCCCACCAACTAGAAAGGGCAATATTAGTTTTCATTAATTCATCAGATGCTGTTCAGACCACAATCTTACTCCAACTGAAGTTACAGCTATTCTTTTGATTTCAGTGCTAGCCTTCCATGCACCCTCCTGGAATAAGAAATATGCAAGGTTTCCTCATAAGACAGACGAAACCCAGGTAACTTATTTAGTGAGATTTCATAAACTCTAACACAGAACACTATAAATACTCTAACACCACAGTGTAGTTCTCAGACTATTGCAGCCTATAAATAGCAACACAAATTCAGTTGACAAAACAAAAAATAATCCTGTGTCATATTTTGGTTTGAAATGTAATGACTTCTTGGGTGCAAATCCTTATAGAAAGATAGCTTCTAAAAGCAATATTGAAACCAATGGATTAGTTTGCTACTATAAACGAAAGTACACCTGCCAGTTTTAATTGTCAATGAAACTGAGGCAGCCAGATATCATCATTCCCTAACATTGGTCAAGGAATGCAAACAAGTAACTCAGCAAAACACCTACTATGCTCAGGTATCTCCTTCAGTTCAAAGTAAGTTGAAAAAAAAAATTTCAGTAAATAAGTTAAAAGAGTAAAACTCCAAAGAACACTGTATAGTTTTAAGAACACCACTTTTGTTTGCTATTGAATAAGACAAACCAAACATTAGTAAACTTTTTTTTTAAATAGTGTATCAGAATTAAAACTGCCTGTTCTGAGGTTTGTTGATTATGCTTATAAAAGCATCTTCAGTATGTTTACATTAACATGGTAACTTCACTATACCTCTACTTGGCTGGGTGAAAAGCTTGACATCTCTCAACTCTTCAAAAAGATGTAATCTTGGACACTCAGAGCAAGATCTATCCTTGCTTAAATTAAACATAAAATTTGAAACTAGTACAACCTTTTATTTTTTAAGTGTCACAGTAGCTCCTAATCTGCACCTAGAACTTCCAGTCCTGTTTGAAATATGAGCCAATTGTAAAGAAGATGAGGTCACTTCTGCAGTACTGCTGTACAACAATTTTACACAAGTTAGTGCTTCATCCTAATATTAAGGGACTATATTTACTACATGTAAGACATATTCCATGAGTGAATTTCTCCAGAATTATTTGAACACATAAAAATGCAGCACAGTGATTTCTTTTACTGTAGAACAGGTTCAGACAAAGATTTAAAATAGTCTGGAAAAGGTTAAATACTCCCAGAAGCTATTTCAAGAGAAGAAACGTGTATTATTTGCCTTGCAATATATGCCACATCTACATTTAACATTTAAAATGTTTTCAGGAGACAGGTTAACAACCATTTGAAAATAGAAGAAATCAAATTAACTTAAGTGACACAAATCTGAATTAAAAGGCTTTCCAGATGGTCTGATTAATAACCAAAATGAACAGAGAAATTGCTTTTGCTGTGTTATTTATTTTAACAGCCAGCTTTAGTCCCCTGAAGGAGCTCAAATGCATGGTATCCTACTAATAATAATAGCCAAGCTAATCAAGAGTTTCTGGGTGAGGATCAAAGAGAAGGCCAAAGAGGATGTCATGGTTGGAACCCAATCCCTTAGAAGACCGAGACGTAGCCTTCGTTACAGAAGTAAAAGAAGCCTCCACACTGCAGCTGCAAACACTGGAGCTCCCTGGCACCTGCTCAAAAAGCAACACAGCAGAGCATGAGCAACAGAGATTTCTGGAGTGCATTTCTCCAAGTTAGCTGGAATAGACAGGTCTGAAAGGCACTCTGCTGGAACTGCTACTCATGCATATGCAAACACATTTACTTCTAAGGTGACTGAAGGTCAATAGCAGGCTTGGCTGCAAAATGAGAAAAGGTAGTTCAAGATCCTAGAAGAAATGAGGATGATGACTAAGAGAATAATGACCTTGGACTTTAAGAGAGGAGACTGCAGCTTGTTCAGAGACCTGTACAGCAGGATCAGAGAGCTTAGAAGCTTACAGAAGTAATTACAGAAAGCTGAGAAAGAGATGGATAGATCTGCAGGTGACTGAGGAGGAGCTGTGTGAGAAATGCACAAACTCTCCAGATCACTGGAAGGAATACCAAGACCTGTATGAGTAATACTGTGTGAGGTTGAGATTAACCCCATAGCATGAGAAATACAAAGTCCGCCAAAGGTGTACGAAGACTGGAAACAACTGAGAAAAAGTACTCTGGGGCAGGCTTTTTAGTTGGAAGGAGACCGGGGTGTAGGAAAGGAAGCAAAGGCAGTGAAAAGGACCAAGAAGCAGGAGAGGGATGATGAGATGTGCAAAGTCTGTGATGGGCACTGCCTGGGGGACTTGACAGGCAGCCCTGCACTTGCTCAAGGCAGCTGGAGCAAGATAAGGAATGGAAACCCTCTGCCCAGACCATGCAGCAAGGGTCAGGCCTACATCCTTAGCCAGGGAAACTGGGGTGAGAGTGCAGTGTGTGCTTTCCCTGGTCAGTGAGAGGACAAACAGATGTGGACAGATGGATCACGTATCCTGGTATCACCCATTTCAGACCTGACAGCACCTGCAGTTACCTACTGCTTTGTAACACTGATCTGTAAAGAGTACTTGCAAAATTAGGTAGGTACTAAGCTGTGTGTATCAGACATTTCCCAAATAATTTGGCTTCAGCCTGCCTTATTTATTCTCTATACACCAATAAAAGGATAGAGAGAGAAAAATATGCTGCATTCTGCCTGGGAGACATGATGAAATTCACAGAGGAAATTGCACTCCCTGGCAGCCCTTAGAGCTGGGACTAACCTGTCCATCCAGCATACTCACCTGTTAAAATCTACATCTAGAGACTGACTTATATATAAAAACATGCCTGAGAAATAAAGTGGTTTGAATCCCTGCCTCCTCTTTACCTCATCTCCTATCCAGGAAGCCAGACTAACTAATTATTCTTTTCCATCATGTTGTTTACATTTTCTTATGTTTTCAAAGCTGTCCTTTGCAATGAAAAGCCAAATTTCTCTTTTTTCATCGAGGTCTTCCTTCACCAAACTTAAAGGCTGCCTATGTTAACACAAGGCCTGTGCATGTCTTCCTCCAGCAAATTATCCTTGATAGCAATTTGTAATGGGAGGATACTGGAGAGAATACTAATGTACTAATAGCTTAGAAGTGATCAGTCTCTAGAATACGTGTGTATATGTAGACATGCACACATGCACTTTTTATATACCTAATGCTTTCTAGATATATGATTTTTATATCAAATAATTTAATACAATATATAAAAATCAAAAATACTACTGCTTTTCTGCAGGCTCAATCCACAGAGCAGAACAGAATCTCAGTGCACAGGCATGCCAGGCAAGGGAGCAACAGAGAAAGCAGGCAGCAGTCTGACAGACTGAAACACAAACCTGACAGGGCATTAAGCAGCCTATTTTCTCTGCAGGGTTTTTAGTGGAGTAACATATATCAAGCCAGCAGTAAATCTTCACAGAAAAGCTGAAATACTTTTCAGAGAATACACACAGAAGGTAAAGTGAAGAAAGGATTCTCATTCTAGGTTTTGCCATGAGTTTATGAGCAGAACGTAAACCAAGGTTGCTTCTGAATGCAGAATTCAAACATACCAGACTTTGAGGGCCTTTCAGATAAATTAAACTGACTGATCCACTTTATCAGTGGATGTGCACTGAAAGCCAAGGGACTGCAGGGTGTATTTAGGTAGACTAGCAGTCTGGAGAGTGGAAAAGAAGAGTACCAACAAACTATTCATTTAGAGCAGAATCTCTAAATCATCTCCCAGATTTATTTTCTTCTGACTTTTTGATTCAATTCTATATATTTCACAGTCTTGACTAAATCTCTCTTACCTTCTCCAAACAACTGTCTGGTTTCTTTCACGTTAATACAGGAATGACTTATTAGTGACTTTGCAAAGCTGGGATTAAAAACTACTTTGATAAAGGACCAAATCCTGGCACAGAGGCCTGAGGAGAACAGAAGACATCCACATCAATATCAGACACCTGATGGCACACCATGCTGAAATCCATAAAGAGGCAGTGAACTTCCAAAAAATTCATCATTACCATCTCTCAGTTGGTTTCTTAGCACACTGGTTAAATCTGTGTGGTCATTCCTCTTAGTCCTAACCTTCTGCTACTATCTGTTACATTCAACATAGCGAAACCTACAATCAGGTTTTAAAGATACTCACAAATCACACAGGTGAAAGGGTTATCAATGCATATAGTGAAATTTTTCACGTTTCTGCTAATTCTTTTTTAAAGATTTCTCAGTCCATAAAGTAAGAAAGCATGTTTTATAATAGGCTTACATACCTTAAAAAACATCATCACGTTCATTGCAGCACAGCACAGTAAGACCAGGTGTTCTACACTCTAGTAATTTGTCACATTTTAGTTCATTATGCCATGAGCTGACAAGTATGAAGACTTAAGTCTTCTCTGTATAAAATTCCAGAGACATAAATTTAATTTACCACGCATCTTTGAGCACCTTCCTGATCCCTTCTGACTACCCTGTGTCCCACGAGGTTATTTGAAAACTTCACACCTTAAAACAATCTTCTATGATTGTCATCTGTAAAGTCAACCTGTGAAAATTAATTTCCCTCCCATACAAAATATGGAATGGATCATATATGTACAAAACCAGACATAGCAAAACAGGGGCTATCCAGCTCAGTGCAGATGTTTCATCTTTACCAAGCACACTGACTCTTCTGAAAAGTAATTTATGTCCAAGAAGCAATGCCCCAATCATGCTCAAGATGAGACTGCAATATATCACCTTTGGATACTCCAATTTCTTTTTAAATAATACACTTCACAGGTTGGCATTTAGCTATGAGGCTGACGGGAGAATCTGAGAAAAACAGAACCCCAAACCTATTGTTCTCTATCCTTTTACCTCACAAGTTTTGCATCCTGTTTCATACAGCAAATTTAGAAGTTATTTCTCTCTGTAGAATTATAGTTTATACACATAATTTCTATTTTAAATGTCTTCAAAAATATGCAAAAGCACAGCATAAATATGGAACTGCAAATACATTACAAGAACGTCCAGTTCTGTGGGTTAACATAGTCAAAACATCTATATAAAGCTACCCCACACTGAATAACTTTTCACCACACAGCTTTCACTTTTCAAGTTGATGATACTTACAGGGCATATTCTGACAGAGGCAACTTGAAAACGTCAAAGACGTCCTTATTCTTCATTAAGTAAACTGACCGCAAGTAGGATACAAAACACTGAAATAAAAATATGAGTATTTAACAAAAAAAAGAAACAATTAAATTACCAACACGTGCAGCTAACAGTATACTGTTGCTCTAAACACAAAGTAGAATTTCACTATTAAGTGATCTAACGTTGATTTCAGACTGCAGTTCTTCTACACAACACCCATCAGCCAAAATTTATCAGTACTACAGAAGTGACGCAAATTCAAGTATTCAAATAATTGGCCAAATTTCCCAACAGCATGTTATATTCCCTAGAAAGAAAATAAGGAAAATTAGTCAGAAGAAAACATCACTGATTCAATTCTTTTTTTCTCTCAGCTTTTCTGAATGTTATGCTGTTTTGATATTTGAGCGATGTGGAAGCAAGAACAGACTGTTGCTATCAATCTGTGGCGTCCTGACAACATCTGCCACTAACAAAGTGATTTGACTGAAAGTAGCTGCCTTTCACTGTAGCCTGAGATAATTCATATTACCTTGCACTTGCCACCAGCTCACCACATCCTTGCAGTTAATGAATGCAGCTCAGCTAACTAACAAAAGTCACTATGCAACACCTGCTGAGACCAGTCCAAGGTTGAAGCTTCCATTAATCCCAGGCTTTCACCAAGGCAACTGGAAGCACTGCATAACAGAACAACTTAATCTTGTGTTGCATTTTCCCTCCATCCTGCCTAAAAGGAAAGATACTTATTCTTCTTACATTCCTTTTTACATAGCCTATTTCTGCCTATCAGCAGCAGCACAAATACTCAAATACTGGGATATTTTAAGTATCAGAGAAGATGCCTGGAATTTTGTTTTTCTTAATCTAATTTCTAACAGATGCCAAAACTCCTACCATGAAGCTTAAACCAGCAAACACTAGTAACAATAGCAAATTAAGCTTGTGGAGTTATATGCAATCATGTTATAATCACACCCTTGTTCTGCTATGTACAGGCACCCATCAAAGAAAATTATTGTATTAATAATTCATGTGGAATTTAAAGGGGAAAAAAAAAAAATCTACTTCCTATTAACCTGAGATAGAGGAGGAAAAGATCCAACCAGGAGCATCCATCTCTTATGGGGATCTTTTAAATGCTCATAAAAGAAAAAAACATCCCCAACAGCAAAAATAAAAATGAGACAGAATTAAGCAATGTCATAAAGTTTCCCCTTAGCAAACTGAAAAGAGAATTATTAATTCTCAGACATGTAGAGCTAAGAGATATGCTTTTCAAGCTGCCCAACACTTCATTACAGAAGAAAATTTTCCTTTGCTTATTTTTCCAAATGCTAAATTTTGGAGTAAAGTTTCCTGTCCGAATTATGTCTTTCAATTAATTTTAGCAGTAGAAGGTGCTAGCACAACCCATTCAGCTGCTACCAAGAATGAGGTGTAGAATAAACCACTTGTTTGCTCACCTTAAATTATTAATTTTACAGAGGTAACCAGAACCTCTAGGAAAAAGCTTCAAATTCAACAAATCTTATTAATTTATTGCTGTCTAGCAAGCAATAAAGACAATAAGTCTCTTTTTTCTCTGTAGTGGCAGACAGGCTGAAGCGGGATAAACAAGGAGTATCTTTTCTGTGAATCTGAGATTTGCAGATCTGAAGATCTACGAATCTACTGCATGACAGAGGGTGGAAACCTTACTCTGCTTGTTGGATAACTGACAAAGTCATCCACTTACTTTACTAGTATATCTTTGGTTCACATGGTCTAGAAATGAATAAATGATAGATAAGGAGCAGAATGAATACACCTTTTGCACATGTATCAAGCCCTATAGTAACTAACAATGAACCCCCAAATACCAGATGTTCTAACTCACATCTATCAGCTATCAACAGGGTTCAGCCCACTGAGACTCAAAACAAATTTTCAAGTTTGTCATGGACTGTAAGCAGGATGGTGTTCCTCTAAGTTCAAAGAAATTGGCATCTAATAAAGGTAAAAGGCTTCAAAGATCATTCAACAGTAATAAAATGATCATTAAAGTCTTGAGCTGATCTCATTCTCTATTATTTTAGGCACTGTAAACACTTCCAGCAAGATACTCCCTCCTCCAAGAGCTTACACCCAAACGAGAAAAGTTAAATACAGCACAGACGAGTTTTACTTTACAAGAAGAGAAATGAAGTATAGAAGGAATAAATTACTTTTTTGATTTTATTTCAGTACCCTCACTTCATCCTCCTTCTAAAATACTGTCATCTCACTCAGGACTTTATTTAATTCTCCTAAGACTTAGTCACTCTGCATGCACAAACTGGACAGCTGAGGGAGAACAAGTTTAGTCAGTCCGAACTTTTTTCCTGCTCTTTTTACCAAATGCTGCTCTCCAGTGCTATTTTTGCTGGATTCATGTCACTTTCAAGGGTTTTTTTAATAACTGAATGTTACAAAAATATTATATGAATTAACTTATACCATTATGGAAAATGTTACAGTTATCAGAAACCTATTACAGCAGTAGCTAAAGGCCCCCCAAACCATTTAAGATGATCGTACAAGTACTAGAAATACATAAGGCAACAAGTACTATACTCCACTAATTTGCTACGTTTAAGTTTTCATTTACTGAAGTATTTCTTGAGTTGTGTGTGTTTTAAACAGTTATCCAATTTATGTGCTGTTTTGACAGGATTCAAAGTAACAGGGCATGACTGGATTCTCAGGCTGCAACACCCTGCACATCCCTCTGGGAGTGATAAAGAATTTAACAGACAAGACATCACGTCAGTGTCCCAGTACCCCCTACACAATGACATTCAAACTAGAAAGAAAAACACATTCTTTTTAAAACTGACACATTAAATATTAAAATTACAAGAAATGCCAAAAGGCAGCATCAGTCCATGAGAGGAACTGCAAAGGCTTCACAGGAGCCCTGCTCTGATGCACTCACTCTCTTTCCAAGCAACAGCAGGGGACCCACATCCTATCAAATGAACCATGAAGTTCATCGAAGCAATGATTAATCAAGAATTTTCTTTTTTGTTTTTAAAATAACAAAGTAAAAGCATCTTGAAGTAAATCAACATGCTTTGAGGAAGCAATCGCTCAGACCCCATGACCTCAACACAACAAACTACATCCTACCTGAACTTCTGCACACAGCTGTGCTGCTTCACAGCTACCTACTCCATCCAGGTAGGGAATTTATTTCTTACAAATGTCAGGGGTTTGGCAGCTTGCAACAGACAGGCCAGACAGCACAACACCTGTGCCTTGGAGAAATCCACCATTCCAGATAAAGATCCAAGGTCAGGATTTAATTTGTATTGTTTTTATTGTTTTAGTTACATTGATACTTATGACTGCTGGGGCATATATGCATAGTATATCTGAACACTCATACTTAACTCTTTTATTTATTTATTAAGGAGAGACACTCCTATGATAAACCACTAGTCCATACTTCACATTTTCAAAATCTGAATGTATATACAGTTGTCCACAAGATGACACTGCACTGCTACCCATAAATGAAATACCACAACAAAGATGATTTGAAAGGATAATTAAATGGCAATTCAAAATTTTTCAAAATTAAATTTTTAACACTGACAGATGGCCAGTGTAAGTGTCTCTGTGGCAGGCACCCAAGAGAGGTCACTTCACACAGGCTACCTCTGCAGTGCAAAGTAACTACCACTCACTCAGCCCAAGGTATTTCAGGTACCTATGTCATGATGCATCCTAGAAGTGCCTGTTCCTCTCTATTAACTATAAATAAAAGCTCAGGGAAACCATCTCACACAGGACATCTAAAGTTAGGTGAGATGAACCTCAACTTAAAAGAGTTTTAAGAGTTTAAGAGTGTTCTCTATCAGCCCCCTAAAAAAAGTCCTTTCAGGAAGAACTACCAATTTACCTAGCCCCTTCAATCAAAAGGGTTACAGAACTGAAAAGGGTACACAGTTCTGTTCTTCATCACGCTACCAAGGATACATGATGGAAAAAAGATATCTTTGTAATGATTTAGCAACTGTATGATTTACAGAAAACACTGAGGTTGAAAAGAAACTCCAGAGACCATCTAGCCAAAACCCCTGACTCAAAGCAAAGTCAGCCAGAGCAGGGTGCTCAGAATGCACTCAGGTTTTAATATCCAACAATGGAGACTGCAAAACCTCCCTGTGCAACCTGTTCTAATGTTCAGCCATCCCCGCAATAAAAGTTTTTTTCTTGAGTTTAAATTGAGCTTTTTTATAAAAATTTGTGCCCACCACCTCCTCTGGTAATCAGTGGGCACCACTCTGAAGATTCTGGTTCTAATTCATACTTCCCCCCTAATAGAGGAGATAATCCAAGAAGTCATCTTCATAGTTCTTAACCGGTCTGGCCTCCAGTATGTCCACATCTTACTTGTACTGGAAGTCCATAAACAAGCTTCACACTCCAGATGTGTCTCACCAGAGCTGGGTAGAAGGGAGAGGAGGGACAGGACCACCTCCCTTGACCTGTCAAAGCTCTGCCTCATTGCCACCCAGAACGTAGCTGGCCTTCTTTACTACAAAGGCATGTTCAGCCTCTTGTCCACTGGACAACCGGCTGCCCCATGTCCTTTTCTGCAAAGCTGCTTTCCAGCAATTTGGTACCAGCCTGTACTGGTATATGGGGTTCTTCCTCCATGGGTTCAAGTCTCAAACAAAACAGTAAAAACTTTCAAATACCTGAGAAGCAGTGAACACTAAATCAAAAATTACTTCCATACCCAAGACTCTAAAACAAATATGTCCTCACCCAGGCCTTAACTTAGGCACCACAGTAGTAGGCCAGATAGCTCTTCAGGCATTAGCATCATGTGCCCACATTTGGCTCATGCCAATTCACAGGCCACACAGGCATACTTACCACCAACTGCTAATACATGATTTTTGTTTCTATTGATGTCACGTTTCAAAGCTTAAAAAAAGAACAATCTAGCAGTTCCAAATGCTGCTGCTAGGGCATACATGAGTGAGTCAGTTATTCCAACAGCAGTTCCATTCAACCAGCATGCCCCAAGAACTACCCAGAAACAGATGACTCACCCTTTGAGCTTTCTCTTTTAACTCCTGATCCTGTGCTAAGAAAGCTTGCATCCTCTTTTGGATGTCTGTAAGTTTTTCAGGATTAATTCTAATTAAAAAGAAAAAAAAAAGTTAGCTTTAATTATTAGAATATGCAAAAATCAGCACCTATTAAGTTCTCAGGAGTATTTTCACATCTTTTGTACTGCTTTAATATGCATAAATTTATTGCCACTCTGAAACAGCTTAGAATGGAACCTTATTAAGGATGAAGCACACATACACTCCTCAAACAAATAATGCAGAAAAGACAAACAGGAGGCTCAGACTTTTTATCCACGGACAGTTTCCAGTGAAGGTGGTGAAAGTTCTTCCAAAGCAAAGACAAAATCAGCAATAAAAAGCTTCTTGAATTTATATTTTTTTTCCTTAGTGTTTTTATATAAGCATAATGAATTCTAGTACTAATTTATAGTAAGATAGCAGTCTTCATAAGGAAATTCATAAGGAAAGGTTAAATAAGATCCATTGCCCTGGGAATACTGAACTTTTAAAGTACTTTCTTACAGTCAAATGAGAAAAATTAAAGGACATCGAGATTAAACAGATTTATGAGCTCCTCAAGATATTGACCAAGTGAATAATAAAGAACAGTGACTCTATTATAGAAAATTCCATTAAACCTAGTCAGTTATGTAAGTTCTCTCCCAGACTCTGGATTTTTACACTTACCCCAGTGATACCTACACTATTCCAGGTTTATTTAGCCAGATCTTTTCTTATCTACTCCTTGTTTTGATCTGCTAGTGCCACCCAAGTGTACTGTACGACCTACCAAACATGGTAGGAGATTACCCCTCAAGTAGAGGTCAAAAGAGAAACACAGCTACCAGATTTCTTAATCTGGTTCTTGCTGCTGTGTGCCACATCATCCCATACGGCACAACTAAACGTAGCCTTTGCTGGAGCAAGACCAGAAAAAGATAAAATAATAATCAAAATCATGCTTCTCTATACAGCAGCAAGTTGGTCTAAAAAAACAGGACTCTAATGAAAATACTAGTCCAGAAACATTTTATAGTCAATTTCTGTAACATAAGCCATTACAATCATCTATTATTCTTACTAAATATGAAAGCAGAAATTAAGCAAAGGGTTGGAGGCTATTACCAAAGAATAATTTATAAAGAAAACAAGCTTTATTCTCTCATAATATCAATTTCTTATCTCTGACAGATACAGCCAGTGGAAAACTGTAGTGCACACAAGAGCTATTTTGCTACAGTATTAGCGAAAGATCAAAAAGCTTAGTTCCAGTTTCAAGTCAGCACATAATTCGCTCTGAATGTATAAAGACATACAAAAGAAAAGAAGAGACATGAAAAATTCGGGGGGGGGTGGACAAACTGACCAACAAGTCTTTGAAACAGTGCAGGATGGAATACCCCCAAGATACCAAAGATAGAAAAAGCAAATAGAGAGAAGGCTCTTCTAGATTTACTCTGTAAAACAAGGTTGAGAGGGTGACAATAAAAATATTTATGATCCTAACAAAGGAAAAATGTAGGATAGCGAAATAAAAGCAGTGGCTACACAAAATTGTATTAGAAGGTACAAACTGCATAGGAAAGAGAGGAGGAAAAGGAAAAAGGCTGGCTAGATGAAATGAACATCTTTACAATGACCCAAAACTCAAGAAGAAAGCTTAAAGTAGAACTCAAGTATAAAAACAGCACAAATACACTTGGATAAAGTAAGAATTACAAGCACAAAATAAGATAAAAAAAGTAAAGAAGGAATAGCATGAATAACAAAAAAAAAAAAAAAAAAAAACAAAAAACACACCACAAACCACACCACACCAAAAATGCCTCCCCTCTCAAAACCCAATATGTAAGCACCTAAAGAAAATGACTAATTAGTTTTATTATCCTCAGTAGCAGCATTAAGAGGCTTTAAGAATAGGAAAGAAACAAAGAAACATCAGATGCTTTGCTGACAACAAAGACCATATCTGGCAGTTGCACATTCTTATAAACTAGGGAAATAGTCTAGATGCAATCTTCCAAGTAAATGCAAAACTAGTCCTGGACCTGTACTCAAAAAGCAGCTGGGACTGCCAACTACTCACTGTTGTCACTATCAAACTCAGAATGCACACCAAGTTCCAATTCTCATCTGGGCTTGCTATTCCTCATTATTATGATTTCATTATTTTATTTATACGATTCATTATTTATAGGATTGAATACACCACTGGGACTCCAAGCACAATGGTCAATAATCTTAAGAAAAGATGTTACAATGCTTTGTTGACCACACAATTTTTAGCTTGAGTAATTTGTTTGAAATTAGCAAGAAAAGGGTTTGAAAAAGACTGAAAATCTAAAACACTTTACAGTTAAAAGCATGGCAAGATAACGTGGTGTAAATTTAAGCAATGTCAATGAAGAATATGGTGCCTCAAGCACATTTTGAGGTTACGTGTTTGTTAATGAATGAGCAAAGCTGCAACACTGAATATTAAAAAGAAGAGTCATAACACTGAATTCTCTTCTGCAACACTGTATCATAGACAGCCACCCACTGTTGTCTTCATCTCATGCTGGGATTCCAAATATAGGAAAGCTGATGACTGTTAAATCAGATTTTGCTTTTAAAGAGTTTTCATGTTATTTTTTTTCTGAACAAATAAAACTCTTTACAATAACACATGTGACTATTTGGAGAGACAAACCTACAATCTAAACAATTAAATAAATTATTGTAATTTATAAGCTTGCTTACACAGCTAAGAACCAGTGAGCTAGAACCAACTACGCAAGCACTACAAGGGGATTTTATGGCACTGTCAGTCATTTTAACTAGGCTGTTTATTTCTTTTGTCCCTCTATGACCACAAATCTTGCATTTAAGGAGCAGTATAACTTCTGGAAACTGTTGGTTAGCCTAGCAGCTGCGTAAATGGCCACACGTGACTGTGCCATGACATAAATACGAACTCGGCTTCCTTGGTTTTTTGGACTGATCAGAGCGCACCCTCCAGATTTCCTGGTCAACAGGCGCTCTGCTTTCCTCTCCCTTCCCCCCTTCTTAACACCAGGATACAAGCACTGCTTTAACTAGATACTCTCTCTTCCTCAACCTCTCCAAAGCAGAATTTAAACAAAAAAGCTTGACAACCACCAAAAAGACCGTGCTGCCATGATGTAGCAAAACAGTTTCCATATTCCACCCAGCTTCCAAGCAGCAGCAGGCTTTGCTCTGTGCTCTCAGCCTGGAACACGGCTCCCTACAGTTACTCTGGACAACCTGGAAGGCTGGAGAGAGGAGGAAGAGCTGGGACCCAAGGAAAGCTGCTCACAGTTGCCAACTTCACACCAGCAGACCATGTACCAGTGGATTGTCCTACAGTAATGATGGAACCTGGGAGGCAGGAAGTTTTAATAGATTCCCTAGTATTCCTGTTACTGTCGTGTGCAATACGTATCCAAGTATTGTCCCACCAGAAAAATAAAAATGGTTGGTTTTTGTTGTTCTTTTCTTCAAGAACCACATTTTTGTTATAATATTACAGAAAGAACTATTAAATCATGGATATCTATATACTCAAACTTCCTTCAGTAAAATCTTCTAGACATAAAATCTATCATGGAAGCAACTCCTAATACTCAACAAAACTGAACACCATGAAGAGTCTTATCTTTTCAGTTTCCAGCTTGTACATAAAACTTCGAAATTATAGACTCCTTATAAATATGTACATAATATTTAATACTTTCAGAGTTGCTTTTTGCCATAGTTGCTCTAAAACACATTATATTTATTATTGCCTTTTTTTCATTTTCTCTTGCTCTGAACAACCAAAAAGAGATACACTCTTAAAAGCACTACCTGTAAATTGGCAGCTTGTGCTGATTAGAAAGCAATGGGATATTAACAGGCTTTAGAGGGAACTTAGATTTAAAATAGAAAACTAAGAAAACAGCCCAAACTCTGTAGCCTTTTGAATAGGTATTCAGGAAAAGAAAAGAGTGCTTCCCCTCTCTACTTTGAAATTTTTTGAAATGAGATGTTTTAACAGCTCCCTCTAAATCAAACAAAGAAATCTTGAGCTGTTTGCAAGTCAGAAAATACAAAACAAGGAAAGGAACAGAAAACTGGTTCTTGCAATGCCTATGTAAGGTAACAGGTTAACAAGAACAACAAAACAAATACTTTAATTGATAGTGAAGTTTTAGAAACAAAAAGTTTTTGAATTAATTTCACAAGTTTTAAGAGTTAAACTCTGTTGGCAGCAAGCAATGCTCACTAAGGCACAAGTTAGAAGGCAAGACTCAATTCTTGAGAGCCTGTGATTAGGTGAATATGCACAAACAACAGCTGAAAAACTTCAACGGAAGACCTGGAACATGATCCATGGGTTGATATAACTTCAACAATTTATCAACTGACAAAAAACATCAGGGCTGTATTAATTGGGAAACTGTCTAGAAGTAAACAGCCCAAGAAAATTTGTAGTTAAAGATTAAATTAGTTTGCAATTCACAAGTCATTACAAGATTTTTAAAATTTTTATTGATTTATTTATTTAGGGATTTTAGTTAGCCTCTGACAAGTAATACGCTAATCCATTTAAGCCTTAGCCACAATAGCTATACAATTTTAACTGAAAGCATTTCCCTTCATTATGATATTACAAATACTAATAAAGTATCTTTTGCAGATTGAAATACTGGACCTCAGGGAGGGCTGTTAAAATGCATTATCATATGGCTTGGTAAAAGAATAAATTTTTGAGATGTTGTTTATAAAAAAAAAGCATAGTTTTCCAGTGAGGTAAGATCAGATTAGCAATAATGTATTAAGAGATGAAGCCATGGATGTCTTTCCAGAGACCCATCTAACTTGGATTATAAATGGAAGATGCATTTATTGGGAGGGAAATGAAATATTTTCCTTATTAAAATTGAACTGTTATTCTGGTACAAAAATACCAATTTGGATTTAACTGGATAAATACAGGCTAAAGTGGCTTTTTTTACCATCTTCTGTGATATGCTGTTCAAATTGACTGCATTGGTCAAGAAGTTAAAAGCTGAGCCGTCAAAGAAAAGTGAAATATTTGTAATGAGCACAGGATCAGACATTTATTTAGTGAGTATCAAAATAAGATACATAGTTTGAATAACTATCATTTTAAGAAAGAAAAAGATGAAGTTTGGAAAAAAGAGAATTTGCTTAGTCTATGGTGGTTATACAACAGATCCTTTCAAAGTGTTACAATACTTAAAAGAAAAGAAAAACAGACTTCAGCTCTTTACTGATAATTGTCCACATACAGCTGGGGAGAGGAGTGGCTGTTTTGTTGTGGAGTTTTTTTAAACAGCAACGTCAAAAGAAATCTTTAAGCAAAATTAGGCCTTCAGTAGTTGTTTGACTCCACTCTAATCCTCACTTTTGCTGTTTTAGCAGAAGTTGTCTTAGGTTTGAAGTTGATCCATGTTCTACACAGAATTGATACATGTGTTTGGCCACAAAAGGTGTATTTACTTTTGCTAGTGCTGTGTACTCGTTCCGTTCCTTAAACGCAGCATTCACAAGTGTGGTTCACAAGTGCCTCTGAAATGGCTTGTCCCATACAACAAAAATACCTAAAAAATAAAACTAAACCTTAAATCTGGGAAGTGGTACACACATGTTCCTACTCCCTGCAGAAATGACAACTTGTTAATTTTGAGCAGATCTGAAAGTTTAAGCACCTAAGTAATGACAACCACTTTCTGCATAGTTCTCATCTTTGCTTATATATGCATATGTTCATATTCAAACCACTGCTTTTCCAAGTAAAACAGTCCCAGCCTTGCTCACATCCACTTGCACAGAAACTTAATTTTCTTTCTACCTTCTCATCCTTCTCCAATTTCTTCTAGCTCCACATTACCATTTTTGGCATGCTGTAATCTCAACTATCTAAGTGTTCAAAATGGAGTCAGGCTCATATCACATTTTCTGGCTTGCTTTCAATTCTTCTTCCATAATTCCTTCACATTCTGTTTCCTTTTGATTTAACATTAGACTGACAGGCTCAAAGAAGAATGAACTCCTTGCTACCTATAGCTGCTAATTGAAGAAATTACCACAGATTCTTTTTAGTGTTTTTTTAAAATTATTTTTACAGTTAGGTTTTTTTGTCTTTCCTATACGTCCATTACTCTGCATTTAAGAGACACTGAAAATATAAGTGCTTTTTTTACTTCTACATGGTATTGTTATATGCTCCTGCAACTGCTTCGAAGTCTCTCTTTGTAGTGATAGCACACATCTTCACAGGTAAAATAACTCTAGTATGTAAAATATCCATTTAGCCACATCTTTTTTCCCCTGTTCTTCAACTAATTGATTCAGAAAGATCATGACTAACTGGAGAAATAGTCTAGAACTAAAGAAAAGACAGTTAAGAGAAACAAGAATGATAACAGATAGTAAAAAATACAAGGACAGATTAAAGAAATTGTAATAGTTTAATCCACAACACAAAAGAGGAGAAAGAGCATGACAATGTTCCATCACATAAAAAGTAGCTGCAAAGGTTAAGAGAATGCAACATTTTCCATATATTCTTGGCACAGGACAAAATAAATTAGTTGCAAGGCTTATCAGACACTTGAAGAAAACAAATTAATGGTGGAACTGTTGAGTACAGATAAGATCACTATGGAAAACTGTGATGATAGTATTTGGCAAGTTAGACAACCATCTCACAGGAATGATTTGTGCAGTTGACCCTGCCTTTGGAAAAGGGAATGGAATAGGTAATCTCTCAAGGTCTTTTTCTTCTACAACACTATAAAAACAATGATCGCAGTTCTTTATCCAGCTCCAGGCACTTCAAGCACTTGACTCTATCATAGACTCATCACCCATTATTCCTGTAGAAAGAAGGCTGAATATCAGACAGGCCACTAGTCACTTACTTAATTTCACTGACAGGTACTTTTCTCTGTGCCAGCTGTTCCACCATGCCTTTTTCTTCTGATGGAAGCAACACTAACAAAGCTTCACCACCTTCTTTGTATCTGATTGGGATGGGGAGAGAAAAATGAAAACAATGAGACCTCTCATGCAATCATACAAAAAATAGAATTTTTGTTGATGTTTTCAAAAGCCAATCAGATTTTACATTTGCTTCCTCATAAGCAACCCACAGAGCAAACAAAAATCCTCATTTACAAGAAGAAAAGAAGAGACAAACCAGTTAAGTGACTTGCTAATATCTCCACTTGAGCCGATTTCAAAACTACACCTAGAACCCTACACATCTGGGACTAAGACCTGTAATCAAACAGCACTTGATCAAAGCTACAATACCAGAAGATCTAGCTACTTGCATTCATCCTTTGCCAATAAGCAAGTCTTAACACTTGGTGGCAACTGATTCTCCTTTGCCTATCCTGCATGTGAAAGAAGGCAAAGGCTAGAAAAGGCTAAGTGCCTTGATTCCAAACAGCCACTCCTACTTGCATGTCCCGTAAAGGCTACTCTTCTAACAGGTCATGGAGGCGTCACTGAAAGAAAAGCGTAAGAACAGGACTTCTTTCACTTACAGAAGCAGATTTTATGTGCAGAAGAAAAGATGTAATCAGAGTGATCCCTTAAGAACATGTCTTAGCCGTATCAAATGCAGCTGAATTGGTAATTACTCAAGATACACCATTGACAAAGACATAAGAATTCTTTTATTTTATTCGTATATAATAATGGCAATATTGGTATAATGGCAATAATGGTAATGCATCTGCTTGGCCACTTTCTTTTTGTGTAAGAAAATGTCGGTTCCTACTTCCTGCAAATTTAGCAACCTGGGGACAATCATGGAGGAAAAAAATACCCAATAGCATCAGTAAACAAGAACTGCTGAAGAGGCAGTAACGATGAGTTACCTTGTATGCATTACCTAAGTATGCACCTATTTTAACATAGATATTGTTTCTTCATTTACACTTACAAATAGCTCTTAAAAGTACAGATCAAAAGGAAAATATCGTATTGAGTTCTCCATTATATAAATAATAATACAACTAAATTTCAGAAATATGCCAAAATTGGACAGAATCCAACTCAGAACCAACTGAGCCATGTGTGAGACAAAGGAAAATAAAAGACTGAGAAGTTATGATGCAGACCAACTATAAACTGACAGGAGCTACTCACAGCAAAGTCCCTAGGTAGCACCAGATTGTAAGCCTATGCATAAACTGCTACGACTATAAGTATTCTATTTCTTTTAAACAGAAAATACTCATTGTATTATTTTCCAATTGTCATTTTATATCAAATTATTTACGACCTTAACAGGCCTTTGGTTTGGTGTCTAGCCTATTCAAATTTGTCTTTTAATTTCTATGCTAGCAAAACTTTTCATCCATCTTAAGAATATCTGTTTTGTCCTTTTTGTTTTCTATTTAAAAAGTTAACCACTTCCTCTAGCTTTGTTCTACTCAGTCTGTTGCCATTTCACAACTCTTCAGCTTCTGTTACTCCATCATACACTCCACTGTTGGGTCTTTACTCCAGTTGCATTCACTCTTCTCCATCAAGAGACCATCAAGGAAAGGATATTATATGCAACATATAAGCTGTCAGGATAAGGGTGGGGGTTGTTATTAATTTGTCTTTGCATCAGAGACCACAGAATCACAGGCTATGCCAGGGCAGGTCATGTACCTTTCCAACAAAAGCTCAGCAATGACAAAAGAGAACACTAGTTCTGTCTTTGTGCACGGAAAAGGGGCTGTAAGTGCTAATTTAAGACAGTATTAGAGTCAAGACTCTTCGGCTTAAGAGCTTTTAAGTTGGAGGCCAGAGAGTACAGAAGGATGTACTCAGAGAGACCAAACAAGAATCATACCATTAACTGATAAAAGTCACTTCAGAGGGAATACAGGGTGGCCACATTTCTCCAAGTATAAACAGTTATCACTTGGCAAAAACCATACTACAAAACTGTTTGAAAACTATAAACACTAGCTGGCACAGCACAGTAAGCAATGCAAGTAGCAACAGAATCTGCAGTTACAACAGTCTGACAGCTTTTATTACAGCTCTCTGCTTTAATTCGATGAATTTGAAAAATCATACCAACTTGCTTTCAGATGCCTTCCCCCCCCAGATGCTATACATAATTGGTTTGAGGACTGATTCTTAAAGATAATTTTTATATCTTTAGTAAATGTTTGCATCATGACATTTTTAAACCTTATATTCTAGATTTTGAAATTTTACATGGAAATTGAATTGGTATAAGAAGAGAGTCTCTGACACATACCAACATTATGTAAGTTTGCTGGTTATATATGCTTTGGTAAGAGTATCAGAAAAAATGGTAAGACATTTGGACTTTGCCAAAAAAAATACTACTTTACTTTACCAACAGCACAGGAGGACCTAAGTCACTGTTGACCAAACACTCCACAAATGTCTGCACCCTTTACATAATAATTACCATTGGAAATGACTTGTTTACACAGACCAAGTGCTCCTTCTAAGAAAGCTCTATATATTTTAACCCAGCCAAATTCCGGATGGTATTTCCACAAAGTGGGTGTATGTCAGACACTGCCACTGCTTGAACAAGTGGTGAAAACCTGGAAAGCCACTAAAACTTAAGAGAACTTTGCATTTTATTGCAAAAATTGATTATCACAGTTCCAAGGCAAGTAATTATACATCAAAAGAATACTCTCAGAGCACTGTTGGAGAGAAGGGTGAAAATATTCTCTTTTATCTCCTTAAAGGCTCACATCAGACAGGAAGAAAGATAATACTACTGCCAATACCAGTCTCACCTATCTAGAGTACAGAATAACACACAGCCCTGCTCCTCCCTCAAAACAGATGTTATAAAAGGAAAAGATTCTGAAAAGAGCTCTGTGAACGAGCCAGTACCTAGAAAGTATGTCTGTTAAGTCTCTTATCAAGAATCTTCCTTATTTGTCAAGAAGGAGGAGAAAAAAAAAAAAAAAAGTCTTGATCACACTATATAAACACCTAGAAAGGATGTTTTTGCAGATTCCTTAAATTTAGTCACAGGCACATAAGAATTTGTGTAGTTTTGTTGCTTCTGGGACTTCTTATCCTGGAGTGCCTGACTTGGCATTCCCAAATTGTTGCTTTATTGTATTTATTTTATTTAGTGTGCAATACACTATGAAAGGTCAGTGGCATACAAATTATGGAAGAATCATAGAATGTCTGGGCTGGAAGGGACCTCCAAAGGTCACCTAGTCCAACCCCCCCACCATAAGCAGGGACATCTTCAACTAGATCAAGCTACTCAGAGCCTCACCTAGCCTGATTTTGAATATCCCCAGGGATGGAGCCTCCACCACCTGCCTGGGCAACCTATTCCAGTGGTCTACCACCCTCATATTGAAGAACTTTTTCTTAACGTATAACCTAAATCTGCCCTTTTCTAGTTTAAATCATCCCTCTCCTGCTTTCTTGTAGGCCCCTCTCAGGTACTGGAAGGTTGCTGTAAGGTCCTCCCAGAGCCTCCTTTTCTCCAGGCTGAACAACTTCAACTCCCTCAGCTCTCATAGGAGAGCTGCTCCAGCCCTCTGATCATTTTTGTGGCTCTCTGCTGAACACACTCCAACAGGTCCACGTCCTCCTTGTGCTGGAGGCTCAAGCTGGACACAGTAAGAAATGCCCATGAAGGGTCAGAGATGGCAGATATCCTCTCTAAAAGCCACAAACCTAAACTCTGGAACACTACAGTATAGGAAATACCATTCTACATTAGTTTTGCTTTTCTAGTTTTTCCTCAGTACCTATGAGGTACTCAAAGTAGGATGCAAGACCAAGTGAACATTGCATCTGACCCTTGAAAGGTGTTCAGGTGTTAGAGCTAAACACTCTGAAAAGATAACTGAGTCAGCATAAAGAACGTACAAATTCAGGAGATGTAATTCTAAAGGCATATTCCATAGGTAATCCACAAAAAGAAAATAAGCATTAAATCTGCTATCAAAGGACAGCAATTAATTCTATGCTTACATTAAGTCTTGCAAAGCCTTTATATAAAGAAAATGCCTTTATATAAAGAAAATAGTACTATAGCTAAGTAAAGAAACAATCACATCAAAATAGTCAAAGAAGAGAGAAGTTTCCAAACATCAATACTTTCTTACCTTTTGGAAACTATTAAGGAAAAAAAAAAAGCAACATTTAAAATATTTCTTTCAAGGTCCCTTCCAACCACTAACGTTCTGTGATTTCTTAGAGCTGATGCCCTCAGAAATTCAGCAGAGGGACTGAAAGACATCTGGTAACTACAAATGCAGTATGATTTAAAAAGAAAACTTTACCTACTTCGGAAACATTCACTCTTGGAAATGCCAGTATCTTAAATATACTTGAAGTTAAGGAGGAACAGCCTTTGCACATTTTTATATTGTAAGTGTAATTTAATTAATTAGACAATTTACTATTCATGATGTTCTTCAGAGCTAAACAGGAAAATTAAATCATTACAGAATTGAGAAAGCTGAAAACCAAATTATCTTAAGTACCATATGGGAAGGTTTGTATCTGTTCAGTGTCTCAAATGGATGTTTAGTTAAGAAAGCAAAATGCAAGCCTATAAAAAAGGAGTTTTACCTAGGCACAGTATTATCTTATTACTCACAAAAGAAAAGAACAAGTTAGTAATGTGCTGATAAGAAAACTGTCTTAAAGATAACCTCAAAAAGAGAGGTTGCAGTGGGAAATTTTAAGTTTTCAAAAGTGTTTTCTCTGTGTCTCTCATACTAAAGGCTTCTGTATTGCCAAACTTATGAAAGCAGAAGCTACTAAGAACTGACACAAAGAAAAGAACACTTAGATCTGCTCAAAATTTGTTTCCATTACACGCCTAAAACATAAGAGAAAAAACCATATCTCAGTATCCAAAGGGAATAAAGTTCTCCACTAAAGTCAACAGAAGTACATTTCCGTAATTCTTTTCAGTAGACAGATAAAATCTTTAAACCTTTAAAGATGATAAAGCAGCAGAGTCAATCTCAGCTACTGAATTTTTTCAGCA
>NW_008582085.1:77038-100655 GCF_000691845.1 Merops nubicus
TCTTGAACTTCTGCAGATGAGAAGATATTAGAACTTCTCCCCATTCTTGCTGACTGCAGCCTTAAAGTTGTCCATCATCACCAAAACCAAACATCTGTCCTAAAAGGCTAACATTTTCCTGGTGATTTATTATTCACTAAGTATGCACATCAACTGCACTGGAAAAAAAATAAATTTAAAACCTCAAGGTAATCAAACTTTCCTGGACTGTGTAGAAATTGATGATATTACTTATCTTGTCATCTCCTCAAGGTGAACAAGAAACCAGAGCAGGGACTTATCTTTGCATTGTGATTTTAACAGTCTCTTAGTATATCACAATTCATTCCAATACTATGGAAAACTGGAAAACGGGAAACCTTATTTGCAGAAAGGCTCTGGGAAAAAAAAAGATGCACACATTTGTTCATATCTGTCTTAGTTTCTAGCATCTATTGGCTTCAACGCTTACCGTAAAAGCAAGTAACTTCTCTGCAACTCTATCTTGACTTACAAACAAGGAAGCTGTGACAAATCATCATTTACACTATAAAGCAAAGGGTAGGAATAATATGCTTACACTGACTCCAGATGCGAAAAAAAGATGTCTATGATCGAGACCAAGCACCAAAGACTGGACAAGAATGAAACGAGATCAACTATTTAGGACTGTGTGGAACCGGCTACTTAGAAGTACAGAAAAATACTTTTAAACATCAAGAACACCATTTCCTTAGCAAAGAAACACTGGGTTGCTAATTACTCGTTTCATACCAAAAAGTAAATAAAACAAAACACTAAAATCAAGAGAGGATAGTTTATTCACCATGGCAGAATCAATCTTAAACTTCTAAAACCTTCTGCTAAAAATCCTGAGTCAACAGCTTGTATCAAGCACTAAGGAACTAATAGCATGGTGACAATCCAGGGAGGACAAGATGCGAAAAAAATGCTTTTCATGCAGGTCAGACTCAATTTTTGGTGATCTTAACCTATCTTAACCTATCTTAACCTACCCTTGCCCAGATCCAGTCAAAGGTTGCGCATACCTGTAGCCAATTCTACTGAACTGAACAATGCTACCATGATCACAGAGGCAACAGATGAAACACACCATGGTTATTCATCAATTCCACTTGTTCTAACTACATTCCTAGTAAATTTACATCCTCGCCATGACCACTGTAATGTATAGTTCAGTCAAATGCATCATATGGTGATTGTCACTAACATACAAGTCACAGTGATACCAGGATAAAATAGGAATGGGAGCCAGTGTTCTGCAGCGGGGCAGGCTTCCAGTAAGAAAAAAATGATGGGAAAGCACTGGAGAAAGAACTGTAAAGATTCTCTGCATGGATATGTAGACCTTATAGGAAATGTTTTACAAGTTGTCCTGAACAGATGTATGGCAACATGTTTCCCTAACATTTGTATTTCGGAAGATATAAGTTGATGTCAAATTTCAAGAGAGTTAAAGGCAGTATTTCTGCTTTGTTTGGCAAGGAAAAAAAAAATCTATTTTAAAAACTGGCAAAGGAGAAAATGGAGATGAGATAATCACAAAATTTGGGGGAGGAAAGTTGTGGATACTTGCATTCCAGTTCCTGAGTTGGAATATTTCCCATTATAGAAAACTCAATATAAAGGAAGTGACAATGTTTTTGAAGATATTTACCACACATGAACATGCAAGGAACCCTAAGTATATAATTTTTATGCTTTGGAGGTCACACATCTACCACCACACTCACAAAAAATGTGGTTTGTGGGGGTTTTTTGATCTGTAAATTAAATGGGTCTTTACCAAGTTGACTTGATTAGAGATCTACTTTTAGCCTAACTGGGCTGGGATGGGTAGTATTCACATATACTGTCATCTCATCTGTCTAAATACACATAAGGAAGTTGGATATTGCAGCAAAGCTTGTGAGTTAAATCAAAGCCCATTCCTAAAAAGCCTCGCATTTCAAGCCAACATGCCACTGTCAGATACATTGGTATTGCAGAAACTCTCCACAGCAGATCCCTTCAGAGAAAGGGACCAAGGAG
Organism: Merops nubicus; assembly: GCF_000691845.1. Lineage (NCBI taxonomy): Eukaryota > Metazoa > Chordata > Aves > Coraciiformes > Meropidae > Merops > Merops nubicus. The sequence continues at coordinate 79,070 of NW_008582085.1, forward strand.
CCAAATCAACTTCTCAACTCTCTTACTCTGATCAAATTTGCTAGAGGCTTACCACAAGTTAGTAAAAGATTGCTTTCCTCAAAATATCACGGTCAGTAAAAGTTAAGCATTGGAATAGCATTGAAAACCAAGCCCACTAAATTTGCTTGGGTTTGCCTGAGCATTATGATAGGCTGATAGACTATAATTATGTATTTTCACTCTTCTTCCACTGGACTCCTTGTTCATCACACACGGTTGCCAAACTGCTAATACAAAACTATTTAATAGTTACTTCCACTGTGAAGCCAAATTATTCCCCTTGTAAGGCCAAACCAACATCCTGGCACAGCAATCATTTATTCACTGTGCACCACTCAACCTTCTCAGAACATAAATAATCTGGAGCATTTGATTCTGGACAGTAACGTTCCTTAAACCTTTCCATACAATTTTAGTTTCCATAAAGAATCTACAACAAGACAATTTCATCATGTGTCATAACTGACCAGCTAAATTGAAAAAGCAGCAAAGATCCCTGCTTCTAGAGCAAAGATTTACCCCTGTAAAGACTGAAAGAATATACCAATGAAATATTAGATGTATTTGCTAATGTACAGACTATTGCCATTAAGGCTTAAGGATGAGGAAAAAAAAAAACCAACATCCTGGCACAGTACAGTTCTTCATCTGCTATAAGAAGTAATTGCAAAGAGAGAATCACCTTCTGAGTGTGCAAATACACATCTAGTTCTTTAAACCTAGGTTACAAACAGTGACTTCTCAGCCAATAAGTTAGCTAAAAACCAAACAATCATGCTTAATATAATACGGACTAGAAAAAAAGTTATGAGTCAAGTTCTATTACTGCCAGCATGCAATATTTTTTATTTTAAAATTACTTTCAATTCCTGGATAAAATAACTACAGTAGCGAAGGAAAAAAACATTTCACTGATGCAGACGTTTGTCTCTCTTGCACTTTTTCTGTAAAGAAACAATATAAGATGTCTATAAAAAATATATCCAAAACACATCAAAATGGACTGGTTTATTCTGAGACCTATGATATGCATAAACCTGTCCACCCACACACTACCCTTCAACAAAGAAAAAGTAATATCCATATCTACCCCTAAAGCCTTCCACAGAAATACAGTAATTCATAGTTTTGTTTTAAAATTCAACTAATAAATCTGATTATATAAGCTACCATCTTAAAACATATTTCTTAACCAAAGTAACACCTTTAGGTCTCTCATATTGTGATCAATTCAGGCAAAACTTCATTTCCAATTATACTACCTTCCAGGCGTCCTGTTCAAACCAAGAAAACATTATTTGCTCCAAGTCCAGGAGCAAGAAGAGTTATCTACTGTTTATCTTACCTTCTACACTGCTGGGTTTCTTCCCTAACGTAGTAATTCTTTATTCCATTTTTTAAAGTGACAAATGAGCACAGCAAACAAATGCATGAATATTGGAATTTCTATCCCATCTACATGATCAATGGTCTCTTTTTGTAATAGATATTCTTCTTTAAAACCACCCATCTTTAACAAGAGACCTGCATGCTCTACTAACTGAAACCATGCTCTATCATTGACGGCAAGTCCTGCTGCACCACCCCAACGAAAATTACAGATGACCAGAAAACGTGCCTGCTACGCACAGCCAGCCAGGGCTGCAGTCAGCCCGTGTCCAGGGCTGGTTCCTCGGCCCAGCCAGGGAGAAGAGCTCTTTCCCATGGGCTGTGAACAGCCCACGGAGCACTTAAACACAAAAAGTGAACTGCCTTCATTTTTTTTGCTTTCCTTTAGCTCACTTCTAATGCTTTGCTCATTCCTGTTTCTCCATTGCATGAACTTTGGTTCAGTATCTCAAAAAAAAATAATCAGCAAATATTGCTATGAAGTCAGAGATTACTTCAGGTTTTGTTTATTTGGGAATTGTTTTGTTTTCCTCTGATCCCTTTATATCCCTTCTCCTGTCTGGACAGTAGCCCATTTATATCTATTGCCAAGTTATGAGAACCATGCAACTAGGTTTTACTCATATCACAAAAACATAATCCCCTTCCTTTAGTCCTACTGGCTAGATCTCCTTGTCTACAAGTCAGACTTAGTCATAAGAAATAATGGACAAGAACAGGCAGCGGCTCACCAACCTCATCATGCCAGTCTCAGAATAAATTAAATTCAGAAGGCCTTGGGAGGTTGTTGGGTCCTCCCGCCTAGATTGTAAGCAATACATTTTCCACAGCAGCTGTGTCCACTCTACTGCATTACATGTGCTCATTTATTCTTTATTACAGCTTACAGGATAGCTTCATGTCAGCAGGTAATAACCTTAGCCACTTAATATTGCAGTGTAGTGGAACATTCATACTTTGCCATTATGAAGAAAACTCGTAACGACAACAGTGCCAGCCAGTACAACTGCGGCATCACAGGCCACTGGCAGGGATAGAGCTAGGGTACAATATTTAATTTTAGAGAATTTTATAAGGTGAATTGCACATTAAATATGTGGTGTCAACAATTTCTTGTGACCTCTGCTAGCAGCTATTTTTACTTATCCTGAGTTAGGATGATAACCTGACTACAATATGAGATGCTCTAAATACTGCATTTATTTTTAAAGACACATCAGTAAAAGTGCTTCAATGGGTCTTAAAGACAAAGAAAATTATCAAACAAGGAGCTGCCATCTTGGCTGCAATTTTTATTCAGAACCCAAGGCAAGTATCCTTAGGATTTATTTTCCAATTAAAAAAAAAAAAACAAAAAGAAGCTTCCACCATTGGAAAAATGTTCCATTAAGTCGCATTTTTAAATGTTTTATTGCCACTTGCAAGGATTACTCTTAAGTCTTATTTTAAGTCTCATTTCCACACCTATAATGTACAATTACTGAAGGACAGCCCCAATGAGCATGCCTCAAGGCATTTTACTTTGTGACAAAATAAGACTATATGACCTGCCCCTTCCAGCTGTCTAAACTTTGGTGTGTGTATTCTTCAATGTTGCCAAAGCATCAAAGAAACTATATTTTTAGTCTTTATTCATACTTCTTGGCTCTTTCAACATATCAGCCAGTACAAAGATGGCAGGCAAAAAAAAATCTTGCTTTGGAAGGATGGACTTTTATTGTTCCATTTGTTTTCAGAATATAATTTACCAAAAGGAAAAATGTTAGACAGAACATGCATGCCTGTATGTACACTACGATTAACAAAAAAAATTACAATCACTTTCCTAAGTCAGTTTAAGCACCTAAGAAATCTACACAACCAGCCTGGGTTAAACACCATCAGAAGTCTCTGAGCCAGAGTCAGACCAGAAGCCTATATAAAATTCTGGACATACTACAGACAAAAACTGCAGAGCAAAAATATTTATTCTGTTTCACATTCCACTGTCAGTAGCTTTAAAAAAAAAAAACTCCTTACACAAAAATCAATAAATTCAAGTAACAGTTTTTAATAGTCTCCTCCAAAGGAAAATACATGAAAAGTGGAGTGAAAGGAAGAATGTAATGCTAGGAAAGAAAGAAGAAATTCATTACCAAGGTGCATTTTGAATGTGCCTGTATCCTGGCACAAGACATTTACACCTAAATCCAAAGGTAAAATAGACTTTTCAGTGTCTTTTCTACTCATCAACGCAATCACAACTAGAAGAAAAACATCCCTATATATGTTTTTTTCATGCCATACAATTTGCAAATTATGTTTGGAAAAACAGTTGTGAAAAGAATCAAGTAGCACTATGCTTCAAAATGTATTATCTTCTGCTGTCCCCTAGTGGCACTGTAACTGGTTTCACAAAACTAATCAAAGAATATTTTCAATTATAGGCTTCACAGGCTACAAAACTGGAGGCATCAATAGAAAATAAAAGCCAGACGAAAAAAACTAGTTTTGCAGACTACTGGTACATGCAATAATTTACCATTCTATTTACTTAGAATTTTTTAAACTTAAGCCCAAAGGAAAACACTGATCTAGTCATTTTAAATTAGAGACTTTTCTAAGAGATAGTGTGACAAAAATATAGTAAAAAATATTCATGGACCTGGCCACAATATTGTCAGTATTTTACAAATTCTGTCACTGAACTAGTTAAGACTTTAAATAAATATTTTAATAGCAATTGGAAGAAATAGCTTCCAATCACTCCAACCATAGCATACCTTTCAAGTTTAAAAAAAAAAAAATAACCTAACCCTCATGATGTGCCAATTCTACTATAAAGTAAAAGCATTACTGGACAACACCCAGATTTTCTTGATATTACTTTACCATAAATCAAAAATGCAGGAGTTGCAATTTATGTTCTACAGCAGGATAAACTGTAAGTCAAATGCTATTTAGGGAACAGGGTGGCCTTATGCACTTAAAAAAAAAAAAAAAATCACTCTTTCATCTTAGGTAAGGCTCTCTAAAACTGTGAAACAGATGTGGGAACACATCCACAATTGTTAGTCGTAGGTTTTTCAGCCCCATCCCCAAATAATTTTTCTCTTGGCTATTATATTTACTTTTGTATCTCAAAATAATTTCATTTCAAAAGTAAAGAGCATTCGACACTCCAGTTTTAATTAGAGTTTAACAGTTTCTTAATTAACTGAGATACTTAATTTAGCTTTCATTCTATGCCATTACGCACTCTCATAACCCATGAAAATTTGTAATTATCTCTAACCCCATTAATAAGGACTACTAGACTGCAGTTCAGTTCATTTTTATCAATTTTCTAGAAGAAACACAAGCTTATCATACAAACTGTTGCTACCTAGAAGTGAATTTTCCTACTCAGAGTTGACTAAGAAGTACATTCTCAGTTACCCACATCTAAACCTGCATTAGCATATTTTCTTAAAACTATTACACATCTCCCTTGTATTTACAAAGACTTATTTCATGCCATTAAGTTCACTAAATGAGTCTCTTTCCAGGACTGCTTTACTTTAAGGACTGACAGCCTGTATGTTTTCCAAACTGACAGCCCAGCGTAGGTAGAACCTTCCTCAATCTTTGCATCAGATTAAGAAGGAGAAAACACCTGTAAAGCTTTTCCTACAGAAGGGGTTTGCTCTGAGTATCAGTCATCACCCTGCCAGCTCAAACAACTTGCTCAGATGTATTCCCAATCTCAGTAAGGTCTGGCTATTGAAAACTTCCTTTAAAAAGAAACGTAGACACGAACCTGGTGAAGCAAGGGGCAGGCATCCAGCACAGCCCATGGCCTACAGGACAGACCCTCTGCCCCAATTTTCTGTCTAAATCTCAATCAGTAACAGAAGGTTGTACTTAACAGGCCACGGAGGACAGACCCTTAAGGTTGCAAGGCTAACATCCTTATTACACTAACACTTTATTAAAGCCATTAGAAAAGTTATTTGGTTTTATGTAGCTGCTCCCCGTCTCTAAATCCACTTAAAAATGCTCTTCTCACTGTAATGAGAACTGGGGAAAGGCTTGAGGATTGTAACCCCAGGGAGGTACTTTGCATCAGCAACAAGGCTTGAGAAGAGCTCAACAAGCCTCCTAGATAAACAGTGCCAAATATATTGTTTTCCCTTTCACAATGACAGGATGCCATGAAGGAAAAAATTACAAGGCTTCTATGGAAGCGACATCAGATTTAAAAAAAAAAAAAAGCCAAAAACTAACTAAGCCTGTGTTGTCTCAATGGGATGCATGAGATTGCATCTAGATTTGAATTTAGCCAAATAGGTACATTTTATCTAATTAGATATATCAGTTGCTGATTTTCTTCATAGTCTTTTCCCAAAAGCGTTTAAAAAAATTATTATTCCCTTCTATAACAGATGGATAGGAAAATGGAGAGTACAAGACAGAATGGGGCAAAAGTGTTCCAAATTACAATGAAAACATGGCTAGAACTCCCACGTTCTGAAAGGGGGCAGGAAGTACACTCCTATTACAGTCACCAAAATTCAATGTCTTCTGATCCAGGAAACAGATTTCAAATTCCTACAGTGCAGAGTGCTGAAGTCCTATTCTAAGCAAGTGCTTTATCATTAGGTTTGACAATTGCCTATACTGCAAATCCTACTACAAAAATTAAATTATGTACAAGATATAATGCCAGGGCTTGCGTTTCATCCTTCAGATAATTGCGTAAAGTTTTTTATCTATCAAATTATACACAGTAACAGCTCCTAATTCTCTTAAGAATCTACTTCAGAGATCAAAGACCAGGTTTTCAACACCATATCTGGGTAACTCCCTTCTGTCAGAAAAGCTTAGCCACAAGTACTTTAACTAAAGCTATCCCTAAGAACCTCATTCTACAAAATACTTAGAAAATTAAAATTTGTAACCTGTAATTAAGATTAGTTGCTTCCCTTACCCACAAATTAAAATAAGGAAGAAATATTTCCATTCTTTTGAAGTCTTCGATGACAAAGAAATTTTATATACAGCCTAAAGCCTTACTTATCTACAAGTGATGGTGGCAAAAGAAGCTTCCCCACCTACATGCATGCTCAACTCAGCCTTTGAGTTAATCCTGTAAAGTGCAAAAGAAGATTTTTGCTCCCTCACTATTAATCTTCCCTGATCAGATTAAACAACTGGAGGTATTCTTTCTGCCTGCTGTAAGGAGTGACTGAAGCTCACTAAGAAATTGTTAAGTCAAATCATTACTCTTAAATAACCAAAAGGATCTTTTGGTGACAACAGCCCTTCTTTCTTTTCAATTTATATCTTGGTTTTATTGAAATAAGTCTTTAGCCAATTAACTGTCCCCTAGAGTGATCTAATTTTAAACATTAAAATTAATGAAAAGGGAATACAAACCTGGCTGTTCTTCCCACTCTGTGGATGTATGTGTTTGCATCTTCTGGACAATCAAACTGAATCACCCAGTTCACTGCTGGAAAATCTATGTAAAGAAAAACATATGTCAAAATTTAAGCTCACTGTACTCAAAATCCTCCTACTCAAGAGCAACATGTTATTTTGGTGCATTAATTCCTGTAAGAACCATCATTTAGACCAATTTACAGATATTGGGTGCAACCCCTAAAGTAAAAATAAAATTAATTGCATATATTAGGATATCATAAACAATCATTCTTTTCATCAAAGAAAGCTAAAATTAATGGTGTCTTCATTTCCTAAATTATGACAGTGCACTGAATGGAACATAATTTCACACTTGACAAGAACAGACATGCTTTGTGTCACACAGATGATAAAACACCACAAGTTTAATAATTAAATAACAGTATCTCACCCACTTCTCACATACAGTATCAATATCTTACACCCACCATGGTTTCAGCTTAGCTGTGGTAAGAAAGCACTACTTCAGCTGTCCACATACAGTAATATCAGTGTCTCTGTCAAAGACAGGAGGGGGTGAGCAAGCCTGACAAAAAAGTCAACCTTGAATGTGCATGGTATTATAAATACAGATTTTCTAACTGACTCTCTTCACTCAGCAGCAGCACGCTTAGCATTGCAATAAGTCTGTGTTACCTCCTGACCAAGTCTGCAGCTACACTGTACCCCACAATTATACCTACGCTCCCAACTCAACCAACCATACCCACATTAGACCCTCACTAGTGACGTTTGAGCAAAGTAGAAGGTATGAGAAATATTCTTCATTTCTGCCTTCAGATTTTAGAGCACCTTTCTTCCTTTTGTAGCATACTGACAAAACCTTACAGTTGGACAAGAGTTTGCCATCTGAAAGAGGAACAAGTAGACCCCTGAACAGTCTTGTGTCATACCTAAATGACTCCAAGTGCTAAAGGAAAAAAAAAAAAAGACCAAAGTATCCACTAAAAACATAAAGAAGTAAATCATAATTCAGCAAGCAATGACCAGAGGAAAGAAACTCAAACCAAAACAGTTCCCATAAATATTGTTGCTTTTCCCCCTCATCTACTTTTCTGCTTCCTTAAGAATACAGGCCTATAGTGACATTCATAGTTCAGACATTAATATTTCTTCAGGTTCTTATTTCCACATACTGGTAGGTTAGTAATTTTTCATACCCTTTGGAATAACCCAGAGGATACAGGCACATCAGCAATACTTAAAACTGCTGAAATCCTGCCTTATGGCATGTAGTAAGCAAATACTGCTATTTCCATTTTCTCTTGTTCCAGATATTTGTCACAGAACATGGCCGGAAAAACTAGATTGTCTACAGACTTTGAAAAGCAAATAAATAAAAGGCAGCTTCCACTGACTACCTAACAAATGCCATTACAAAACTGTTGACAACATAGGTCTTCCTGGGACAAAAAGGAAAAATAAGCACAAATGAAGTGGGCTTTTTCAGTAAGGGAACAGCAAAGGTCTAAGACACATCTCTTCTGAGCAACCCTAATAAGCTCTTAAGCAAACTACAGCTTTGTTTCTTAAAAATCAGGCTGGACATCAAAGCATAAAGTCTGATTAAGACTCAAAAGGGTTAGATCATCACTTTGTGAACAACTGTTGTCTCTGTGGGTACGTACCCAGGCCACGAGCTGCAATATCTGTAGCGAAGAGCACCGCCGCCTTTTTGCGAACAAAGCAAGTGTAGACTTCCATTCTCTTCATCTGCTGCTGCTTGCCATGGAGTGCCAGCACAGGAAGACCCGGTTGAAGCTTACAGAACACTCTGAATAGATACTGGACCTACCCAACAAATCGGGGCGGGGGGGGAGGGCAGGGGGAGAAAAGAAAAATTATAATGCAACATTAAACTTGTTAAAATCGCATTCAGTACACAGCAACCGACTTCGCACACCAGAGGCAAGAGGTGCTCTGCTGAGACTGCCACACGCCCAGGTACTAGGAGAGGAGGTGACCTGTGGCAAAGATTGCCATCCATCCCTTTTGATGTCATTTCCTGAAAGGAACCAGAGTCAGTAGCAGCAAAAACAACCTGGGGCATGACTAGCTAGGCTGTGTGCAAAGGACCAAAGTATCCCATGTCCACCAGAAGCACTGCTTTCAGATAATACTGGAGGGGGTAGTGTCTTATGCCTGCATCTCAAAGCAGTCTACACAGTCCTGGTTCATGATTTCAAGCTTCAACAGCTTCTCTTATAAACACAATCCGTTTATTCTCACATACAGTATCATGATGCAGCATTATTCTATAGCAGGCAGCTAGCTAATGGGGTTTTTTTAAGAAATAGTCACAAAAACTCTCTATGCTCCAGGAATAACTGCAGCTCAGAGAACTTCATACAACCAAGTCTACCAGCTCACTGTACTCACCAGCCAACTGCAGAACAACAAAAATATTCTAATATTCTAATCTCTTGCACAAGTTGAGGAAGTGCAACAAATATGTAAAAAAACATTGTATGTTGCAAAATATCCAATATGTGCAGTAGTTATAGGAATAAATACCTATGGCACACAAACACATACAAATAACTCCAACAGAAGCCTCAGGAGATTTACACAAATAGATATTTCATTAATTACTTCCTATATGAACATAATAAAAACCCTTCCCTCCACTGTTTCACAATTATAATTTCTTACATAAGCAGATTTAAAGGCTTGTAAAGAAAGTGCGTAGAACTATTAAAATACTTCATAACCCAGCTACGAAATGTCATGAGAGAAAACTGAAATAGCTGGCCCTTAGCAATGTAACTTTTAGCATTCATATTTAACAGCAGAGCACAAAAATGACCTTCCCTCATCAAACCTGGGTCATTGAGCTTCCCAGCAGCCAGGCCTTGCATGACATGCCTACAGGAATAGGTTACATTTGGATTCTCCCCCAGTTTCCTTCTGCCAACTAGTCCAGATGAATGTCTTCATGTTAATAGTTTTAAAATGCTACAGGGGAAGCTGGGGAATAGCCATACCTCTTTACAGCTTGCAAAAAATACAATGGTCTTCTTTTTCAAGTGACTTCTCAGGAAAGAGTATAACATGTTTACTTTTTGCTGAAGCTCACAAACAACATAATTCTGATCCAAAGTTGCTGGGGTACTAAAAACAAAAAAAAAAAGTACATTGAGATATCATTAGTTCCCATAATAAAAAAAAGATAAAGAAAAGTTAGGAAGAGAGAGAATATACAGGTATACATCTATAGAGCTGTCTCACCTTTCTTTTCAGTCAAGAGTGTCTGACAAATACCCAGGAAAAGGAGAAAAAAAACAGTCAGGCTGGAAAGTTCTCCCACTTTAAAGAACAAGTCTTACTGGCCCCCACTAGAAAGTGACTCTTGAGAGACAAATCAATTTCCTTACTAAAAGCCAGTGGGGAGGGTGGGATGACTTTTGACATTACTTCTAAATTCATTTAATACTAGCAAGCCAAACTCTTTCCATGTCTAAGCGGTGACACTCAAATTTCCTTGACTCAGAATGCAATTTTGTCTATTACTCCTATTAAAGCATCATTTGTGCTTAAGGCAATGTCAAAGCACAGATTAATCATGCACGAAAAAAAGAGCATTGATGTACTTCCGATTACACCCTGACATGCAAAGGGACTTTGTAAAGCTCTGAACTGTCGTCTTAACTCACCTTTCTGTTCTTCACAAATAACACAAAATATTAAAATTCTTTAGCATATTTGCCCTTGAAATAAATCTAAATGCTCATCTCTTACAGTGCCTCTGCTTCACGCGAAACAGACCAAGGGTATTCAAAATTACTTCACCAAGAGGTGGCCCACTCCTCCAGTTTTTATTCTGATATTCAATTTGAATCACACCACAGCACCTTTTACTTTCAAAGTCTTTCAGAGGAAGCTCGTTTTGTAAAGCAATAACATATCATGTACTAAGGCAGTGAATTCTAAAACAATACTTCTTTTTTGTTGATTCAATTTGTCATCTAATTACACTCTCCCAAGTATTTTAAAGAAAAGTACATTAAAATAGACTTCACAAAAAAATGAAACATGTACATTCACTCCTCAGAACAAAGACTACATACTAGGCTTGTACATCTTCTGCTAAGAGGATATTAACCACACATTTTTTTCCAGCAGTTATGCTTATTTAAAAAGTCTTTGATAGTAATGATTTTAAAAAGGTATTTGCAGTACTATACACAGAAAATCAAATCAAATCATTAAAACTGCCTCAAGATTCAGCCTGGTTCTGCTGTTCATTTTGCTGTCTATTTCTTCTTTGCTCTTGGGAAAGCCATTTTTATCACCATGCTTCACATCTCTCCTGAATCTTACATATGGAAATATATGCATCTATTTCATAGAAGAGCAGAAAAAAGAATCAAACACGTTCATAAGCAATTTGACACTGAGATGATTGAGCTCACAGAAAAACAAACTCTTAAATAATGTTCTTTATTTAGATTTCAAATGGAAAAAGTGTGCCAAAAAACAATGTGTACCATTTTTCATTTAGTGATACATTAATTTTTTTGAGCTTGGCAGACCACATACTTCACTTCTAGGAAGGGCCTCCCAGTCTGATCCAAACTGTATGGCATGACAAATTTATTTCATGCACACAGGGCTGGAGTCCTGAACACACACAACAAACCCAGCATGTCAGGAAGCCACAAGACTTACTACACATGGATCAATGCCATACATATGCTTTCCTTTGGGGGCCTAATATTGAATAGATAAACAAGACTGTAACCCTGCACATTCCCCATAGGGCAACATTTCCTTGGAAAGCTTGACTTAGCAGCAGCACACAGCAGAACTCTATTCGTGCAACACATCTGGTGGTTCTGCACAGTGACTACGCACACACAGGAAGTAAGGCAACCAAACAACAAAAAAAAAGTAGCAATTCAGAAGTGAGTGCTCTTACATCCCAGGACACTACTCCATCCAGGCTATAACCTACTCTGCGGCTTGCTTCCAAGGAACAAAATTTCTAGTGTGAGAAGATGCCTGAGGAGCCACAAGGAAGTGCAGGTTCAGCCTGCCTGTAATGAATTAGTCAGGACCAGTACCCCCTCATGTGGAATTTCCTTGCTTTCAGGAAGGAACACAAAAGGATCAGACACGGAGGGAAGGAAGAGGATGCACGGGGTCATTTCTCATTCATGGAACCAACAGTTGGAGAAGCAGATAAGTAAGTCACCATCTGTTTAACCCCCCCTCAGGAAAAAGTATTATCCCAACATACCTGAATTTGGCTTTCTCATGAACCCAAACATATTCTGGATCTTTCAGACTCAGTCGTGCGAGATCCTTGACAGATTTTGTTTGTGTTGCAGAAAAAAGCAAGGTCTGGCGTTTCTTAGGAAGATTTTCTATGATTGCATTCATTGTGTCAGCAAACCCCATGTCTAGAATCCGATCAGCTTCATCAAGAACTGAATTGAGAGAGAGATTTGAGAAAAATATGGTTATAGTGTTGTTTTAAAAAACATAATAATAAATTAAATCCACATGGTACTAAAAATCCAAGCCTAATTAAATTACAGAGATGGACTTCATTACTGTACAGAACAGGATTCTCTTTAGATGTTTACATACTTCATAAAATACATTTTTTAAAAATTGCAACAGAAGTCATAGCATTTCCCAAAACCTATGCACTACAGTCCCTGGTTTCACATGTTGAGGCATAAAAACTTAGCGTTTCAAGTAAACAGTTCAGCAATTTGCAAATTAAAAAAAAAAAACCTTTTCTATTACCAAAACAAAAGTATGGAATATAAAGCAGTGCTGTACTATTCATGACAGAGCAAACCCAACTCTCCTGTACCTAAGCCGAATTAAATTAATTACTACCATCTTGAAACTTAGGGAATAGAGTAGCACAGAGACAAAGCTTTAAGCAAAAGGCCCACATTTAATGCAGCTCTTGTCTAACTGCCAGAAATTTTTATCAGTGTAGTGAGGATAATTTCACATTTTATCAGCTTAATTAGTGTCTTAATTACTTCTAAGTTCCTCAAGCTATGCTAAAGATTATTCACAGTTCCTAGAAGCAGGCAAATCTTTTCATTATGCTGAAATTTGTATTCAAGTTGGAAGTATGGAAAGAAGCAATGTTAACTGCTAACAAAACAATGAAAGGAACAACAATCTGTCTTAAAATGTAAAGAGAAGTGCTTTCAAGAACTGGCCCAAAATACAGACAGTAGTGTATATTCCACGTATTTAATTAGCACGTCAGGAAAAAGACAAGAGCTATAGTCAGAATGGAGAGGTCACTGTTAGCCAAGACAGATCTAAGGGATTATATGGGACATTACATTTCATTTTGGATTCCTTGCTAACTCACCTACTTATTCTTATCATCCTAAGGAAGGCAGGCTCAGCAATTGCTTTGAAAGAAAACACACACAAGGAAGGAGTTTTCGTGTCTCCTGTTTTAAAACTTGTATGTGTGAACTTAAATGACATTTCATCTACATACCATGACTAGGATAAACTTTTATTCAAGGAAATGCTCCACACAATTACAAACCATTACAAAATATTTATGAGTATTCTGCAGTACTTCAAAAACTTACTCAACATTTGCAAATCAGATGCATAGAAATACGACGTTTCATCCATGTGCTGTAGAAGCCGTCCTGGAGTGCAAATGAGCATATTTATGTGGTGGATCCTTTCAGACTCTTCTTTCAGATCCTGAAAAGGAGATAAACCAGCTTAGTTCTAGTTGCTTACACTAGAAATCCAGTAGAGATGGTCAGGCCAGCTTAACCTATTGATAGCTTTCAGAAGAACTAGTCAAGTCCTCCTTCTACAGAGACATTACAATTTCAGTTATGCAGCCTGGAAAGACTATGCAAATAAGCAAAATGTAAACATGCAAAGGCCTTCAGAAGCCAGGAAAATGGGTGGACCATTGATAGGTTCCTATTAACTCTCTTCCCCGAGTTTTCATTTCTGAGTTTTCCTTCCTAAACCAGCACTTGATAGAGCACTCATTTATGCTTCCATGCAGCAAACTCCACGAGAAGACACACCTTGCCTCCAATGATAAGGCCAGCTGAGAACTCATGGTTCCTTCCCACCTTACGCAGAACCTTGAAGGTCTGATAGGCCAGCTCCCGGGTCGGTGAGATGATCAGAACTCCCAATCCATCAGCAGAAGTCCACTGATGGCGATACAGGAGCTCCAAAGCCTGGGAAAAAAAAAAAAAAAATCACCCTATTTTCATTATAAAAGTCTCAGAAGGAAAATAAATACATAACAAATTTGTAACAAAAAGCGTAATAAAAAAATATAAAGCCATGCTAATTAAAATAATGACTTGAAGAAACATCAGAATACACCTCACACACTGATTATATATCAGTTGTAACTGATGGTAATGATACTTGCTGTAGCAAAGTTCCCCAGTGCCAATCTATGACTGACGGTAATGTGTGGTAAATCATAAACATTTTACGGCACAATTAACCCTATTCTGCTAAATTCTGGAAATTAAGTCTTAATCATTTCTCTGAGAACAGAAATCAGATGTAGAAAAACCATGAGAAACTTCCTTGCTCCTAAGATTCAGTGCAAGCCAGACACAGAATGAGCAATTAGAAGCCAATTATTGCAGCTCTGATTCTGGTTACAGACTTGAAGCAACGCTACTCCCAGGTGCTGTGTACAGAGCATTCTAGCTGAAGCAGACATATACCTCAGACCAGAATTATTCCTACTGCTAAGAATTCACTCTGCAGAAACACTGTCTTACTCAGCTAATGCCAACAGAAAGATTTCACAGCTATGAATACCAGAAGCATTCTGAAATACTTCAGACTGTTAAGCATCCTGGTACAATTCTGTAATTATCTTTTTTCACTTTTCATCTCTCCACCTCCTTTCATCACTTTTCTGTCCTAAAAGTTCTTTTAAAACAAGCTTTATCAAACAAAGTGCCTAGATGAACGAATTGAGTACTCACTTGTTTCTCAAGTTCACATGACTATCTTTTGAAGCCACCTACATTTTTTGTACTTCACTAATAAAAAAATAACTTAAAAAAAACACAGCATAAAGCATAGGTCTTCTCAATCTTCAATAATTTAAAACACCTGCTACTGTTCCCACAGTTAGTGAGAGAGTAGGCTCAAATGACATTTATGCTCACAAAAACACAAGTAGTTTTTACATCAAAAAACTCCATAATCAAAACAATATGTATTTTTCCCTTTATCTAATAACATGATGGGTTTTGCATCCACTTCAATGTGCAGTTTCAGCAAATGTCTCAATTATACTTTCAACTTGAAGAAATTAAATGCAGAACATCATGTTTTGAGTGAAACACTTAAATGTGTATTCTCCATGATAGGGGATTTCCCACTTGCACCTAGAAGTGATTTCTAAGGCATTCCCAAAAGACTAGAGTCACACTAGGAAGACAGACTCCTGAGAGAAAAACAAAGCACTTCCCAAATCACAGAGGATCTACCAATGTAAGGATCAAAATGGAACTTCTAAATGTCAGAACATTCCTAAGGCAAAAAATATACTTCTTTCAGAACCTCAAGTAGCTTTCTTGAATGAGTATCCTGGCTTTCTTGGAACATCTAGATCAGCTGACTTAGAACTTTTCTCCCAGAATCTATTAACCTAAGCTGTTTGACATCCAATACTTCCCATATAACTTGGTTTAAGTATAAATGGAAGGATGTACATTACTTACTGGGACAATAAAAGCCAAAGTTTTGCCTGATCCAGTCTTTGCAGCTCCAAGTACATCTTTACCTTGTAAAGCCAAACCTATGGTTTGCCTCTGTATCTCTGTTACCACACGGTACTGAGCTTCCTGCAACCCTAGTGTTAGCAGCCGGGGAGGAAAAGAGAGTGTGGGAGGGGAAGGAAAAAGATAAAAAAAAGAAATTAAAAAAATCTTTATTTTTTGTCTTGCCCAGAGATGTAATGCTCCATTTAGAAAACATGCAGATCAACACTTATCTAAAACTTAATTTAAAGAAAATAAAAAGTTTAGATGCAGCTAAACAGTACATTCATTTTTACTTAAATTACTTTCTGAAGAAAACTTTTGTACTCACCTTTCAGGGTTTTCCTTGACAATGGAAAATCTGAAAATCTTTGAATTTCACTTGGATTTATCTGAAACAAAACGTTTAATCAGAGCTTACAATCCAAGCGCAACAGAGAAATTAAACTGCATTCTTTTAAGTTGCTATTAACATAAACATGTAGCAGTTCAGTAGGACCTGATCCAAGTTAGCTGGTCAGACAATCTGCACTAGATTGTCCCAAACCAAATTGCTCTTCTACCCTAAACTCATCATTAAGCACTTTAACCATGCAGGCTAACAGCACAATTCAATGCTCAGATCATTATGAAATCACAGAACAATTCATGTTCTGGAGCCTGAGGTTCTCTGCTCCAATCTCCTGCTCACAACAGGTCACCTCTGAGGTCAGATCTGGCTGCTCAAGGTTACATCCCGTTGGGGCCTGAAATCTCTTAAGGACTGAAACTGGCCAGCCTCTCTGGGCAACCTGTTCTCTGCACAGCCATCCACAGGGGCAAAGAGCGTTCCAAGCCGAGCCTCTCTCCTGTCAGCTTAGACCTGTTGCCTCTCATTCCTCCACCCTGCATTATCTGCAGTGATCTTCCCACAGGCACTGAGGACTTCTGCAAGGTCCCTGTCCCAACCCCAAAGCCACCGCTGCTACAGACTGACACACCCAGCCTCCCCAGCCTCTCCTCACAGGGCCAGTGCTCCAGCCCCACCATTTCCACAGCACTCCACTGAACTGCGTCCATTTATTGATGTATTTTTCATACTGGGGGAGAATGGGGGTGGGGAGAGGGGTGTCCAAAATTGGAAGCAGTATTCTTCAGGAAAAAAATAAATTATAAAAATCACATTTTAAAAAAATACTGCAGTATGCAGGCAAGGTCTAAACCTTCTACAATGCAGCATGTCACAAGCCCCAGGCACAACCTGCAACTATATATACACTATGTCCAAAAACCAGAACTTCTGTAGCCCCCAGACTTGGGGACACAGAACTGCAGCAATCTTGCATCTGCCCAACAGGGACAAGAAGAGTCCTATGTCCTGAAGCTCACAAGATGCACTAACCTCTAGCACTTGGTGTACTTAATCTTTTACAGTTATCCTATAGCATATAAAACATTAAAAAAGTAGTTAATTGTCCCAACACCTACTAATTTATTTCTCTGTATACATCCTCCTCTACAGCATGTTTCAGAGCTCTTAATTACACACACAAAACCCAAGAGCATGTGTTAGAGACCATGAGCTGGCTCAATGATTTACACAAACGAGATGTCAAGTAGAAATATTAAGAAGAACTTAATACTTTCAAGTCCATTCTAGAGAAGAGGAGATCATCAAAAGAGGTGGACAGCTTCCACTGGCAAAGTTCACAACAGCCCAGAGCAGCAGAACAGAAGAAAAACACAGAACCCAGGGAAAAAAAATAATTAAAAAATGAAGATACTACTTATCTGTAAAGCCCAAGCAGATGAAGAGGAAGGCAGACTACATGGCTGTGAATGCATATTGCCTAGCAACCATAAACTGAGATTTCCAAACGTCAAACTCGGAGTTTACCCAACTCATGCACTTCTAGTAAGTCATTATTTCTGTCTAGCAGACTGCTGAACAGAAATCTCCCAACACAGGGACCAAGCAAAAAGGTTCTCAGACATTCCTGACAACTCATAACAACAATTCCAGAGAGAAGGCCTCCAGCTGCTGTCAGATCAGCCTTGTATCTACTTGAAGCACCAAGCCTTCTTACAGGCTCTGCCCATTTTAGAAGCAAGGGTTGATAGCTCTTTAAAGTACCTAGATGACAACACCATTCTTTTCAGCATGGTCCTCTCTAGTAAAAACAAGACAAGTAATTTAATGCATCAATTTGATCTCTAAGTAAAAGGTAATAACACCCTTATGAAAACCAGGTTTTGACATATTTCAAGACAGAACTCTTGCAAGGTAGATTTCCAACTTTCACTGTGTCCTAGCAGAACAATTAAACCTTTGACAAAGGTTACCTATAAATCTTAAAGGTGAATTATTTTTACAAAACCTACTTGTGATGAGAAGCACACTCTTGAAGCTAGCACATTCCTGCAAGGGAGGAAAATACTCTTCTGAGAAGATTACAAAGGTCTTTTTTTTAACTTTCACAAATAAGAATTTCTGACAAATATTTCCAAATTCTGAAAACGTTACACATCACATGCAATACTGCATATTGGGCTAACGCCCAGCTTTACTATTTTGTGTGCTAAAGGACAAGTCAGTGATGTATGCAGGTTCAGTTTCATTTCAGCCAAGAGACCATCCCCATATGAAATCAAATGCCTACAGGGGGGAAACTATCTTACTAACATCAAAAAAGAATTCAAGCCATCTATTACAGGCAACTAAAGGGAAAGATTTTAGCAGATTTGTAACGCATGAAATGGGATAGTGCAGCAACATGAAATTGTTCTAAATAATTAAGGCTGCTTTAAGTATTTTAGTGGCCACTTTATTTTTAACTTGAGATGACCCAGTACAAATTAATGTATTAATCATAAAGCAAGGAAATAGCATTCTGCTCTTCTGCCTTAAATGCCTCTAATACAATTTAAAAACTATTATATGCATAGAATCATAGAATGGTTTGGGTTGGAAGGGACCTTAAAGATTATCTACTTCCAACACCTCTGCCATGGGGAGGGACACCTCCCACTAGATCAGGTTGCTTAAAGCCCCATCCAATCCACTCTCAAACACATCCAGTGTCAGGGCATCCACAACTTCCCTGGGCAATCTGTACCAGTGTTTCACCATCCTCATAACAAAAAATTTCTTTCTAATTTCTAATCTAAATCTACCCTCCTTCCATTTGAAGCCGTTAACCCTCATCCTGTCACTAGGAGCCTGTAGAGGGAATTTTAGCTGCGTCACAAGATGGCGTCCTGGAAGCCCTTATGCGCAGCTCAGGCTACAGGGAAGATGATGAAATACCGGAGGTGAACCTCAAGGGCACCGTGCCCTTGCGGCTCTAGGCAGGAAGGACATGGGGGACAGCTCGACAGCGTCTGCGCAGATCAAAGCTTGGCCGGAACTTGCAAGCAGGAGACCACCCTGTCAGCGCCTTGGCGCGTGGACAGAGACATTCAGCCTGTGGGGATACGGGGTTAGAGCCTGGCTGTGCAGTGCTAACCAACACGAAAGTATAAACTGTGTGTGATCGGTCACCCAGTGTATAAATACAGCTGCCTGTGGAGATTAAAGCGGAACACTGACGAACCTTCTGTGAAGTGTGTCGTGATCCTGGGGCTCCTCGCGCAACAGGAGCCCTAGTAAGAAGTCCCTCCCCAGCTTTCCTGTAGGCCCCATTCAGATACTGGAAGGCTGCAGTGAGGTCTCCCTGGAGCCTTCTCTTCTTCAGGCGGGACAACCCCAACTCTCTCAGCCTGTCCTCGTAGGAGAGGTGCTCCAGCTCTCTGATCATCTTCGTGGCTCTCCTCTTGACCTGCTCCAATAGGTCTATGATCCTCTTGTGTTGGGGGATACAGAACTGGAAGCAGTAGTCCAGGTGAGATCTCACCAGAGCTGAGTAGAGGGCGAGAATCACCTCCCTCAACCTGCTGGCCACACCTGTTTTGATGCTTCTTTTGATGCAGCCCAGGATACAGTTGGCTTTCTGGGCTGCACTTGCACATTGTTGGCTCATGTTGTGCTTTTTGTCAATCGGCACTCCCAAGTCTTTCTCCTCAGGACAGCTCTCAATCCACTCATTCACAGAATCACAAAATGTCAGGATTGGACCTCTAGAGATCAAGTCCAACCCCCCTGCCAGAGCACGACCACCTAATCTAGGGCAGGTCACACAGGAATGCATCCAGTCAGGTCCAGCTCTCCAGTGTGCCCAAATCTCGATGAATGGCAGCACAGCCCTCAGGTGTATCAGCCAAACCTCCCAGCTTCGTGTCATCAGCAAACTTGCTGAGCAGACACTCTATACCATCATCCCGGTCATTAATGAGATGCTGAACAGGACTGGACCCAGCACTGATCCCTGGGGGACTCCACTAGTTCCAGGTCTGCAGCTGGACTTGGCACCATTGATCACTGCTCTTTGGGCTCTCTTGTGCAGCCAGTCCTCGACCCACCTCACTGCCTGTTCCTCCAGCTCGTATTTCCTGAGCTTGCTCAGGAGGATGTTAAGGGAGACTGTGTCAAATGCCTTGCTAAGGTCAAGGTAGAACACATCAACTGATCTCCCTGCATCTACCTATTCAGTCACCACATCACAGAATGCTATCAGATTAGTCAGGCATAATTTCCTCTTGGTAAATCCATGCTGACTAGTCCTGAGAACCTTCTTCTCTTTCATGTGCTCAGAGATAACCTCCAGTATGAGCTGCTCCATCATTTTTCCAGGGATGGAGGTGAGGCTGATTGGTCTGTAGTTTCCAGGATCCTCCTTCTTGCCCTTTTTGAAGACTAGAGTGACATTGGCTTTCCTCTAGAACTCAGGCACCTCTCCTGTTTGCAACGATCTAGCAAAAATGATGGAGAGTGGTAGAGTGAGGACATCAGCCAGTTCTCTCAATACTCTTGGGTGCATCTCATAAGGGCTCATGGACTTATGTGTATTCTGTTTCCTTAACAGATCACTAACCCAGTCTCCATTGACTAGCAGAGAGTCTTCCCCCTTCCAGGCTTTCTCTCACCCATGCAGGTCTTTTAGCCCATCGACCCAATTATTTACTCAAGGGAACACACCTATCTTGGGCTTGGAGGAAGTGGTATTTAAAAACTGACCAACTTTCTTGGGCCTCTTTACCCTCCAGAGTCTTATCCCATGGGATTCCTGCAAGTAGATCTTTTAAGAGTGCAAAGTTAGCCCAGCAGAAGTCCAGGGTTGTAATCCTATTTATTGCCCTGCTTCTACCTTGTAAAATACCAAACTCCACCATGTCATGGTCACTGTTGCCAAGGCTGTTCCAAACCTTAATGTCCCCAACCAGCCCTTCTTTATTCATTAGTACATGGTCCAGCAGTGCACCTCATTGCCCAGCCTGTATTTGTGTTTGGGACTGCCCTGGCCAAGGCCAAGTACAAGGTTCTGCACCTGGTTAAACTTCACAAAGCTGGCATGGGCCCATCTCTCCAGACAGTCAGGGTCCTTCTGAATTGAAAGCCTCCCCTCCAGCATGTTGTCCACACCACACAGCTTGCTGTCACCCACAAACCTGCTGATGGCCCACTCAGTCCTGCTGTCCACGTCACCAACAACGATGTTAAACAGCACCAGTCCCAGGACCTGAGGAACACCACTCATCACTGGTTTCCACTTGGACATCAAGCCACTGACCACAACTCCTTGAGTGTGCCCATCCAGCCAATCCCTTATCCACACAGTGGTCCACCCATCAAATCCACTTCTCTCTAATTTAGAGACCAGGATGTCACGCAGGACAGTTTTGAATGCTTTGCACAAGCCCAGGTAAATGACATCAGTTGCTCTGCCTTTGTCTACTGACAATGTAACTCCATCACAAAAGGCCATCAAATTTGTCAGGTACAATTTGTCCTTGGTGAAGCCATGTTTCTTGCCACCAGTCACCCCCTCATTTCCCATGTGCCAGAGTAGAGCCTTTAGGAGTATCTGCTCCATGACCTTCCTGGGCAGAGCTGAGACTCT
>NW_008582085.1:100684-103647 GCF_000691845.1 Merops nubicus
GGGAGTTAGGTTTGCCCTTTGCCAGTCAGTGGGAACTTCCACCAGATTGCCATGACTTTTCAAATATGAGGTAAGCAGCTTAGCAACTTCATCTGCTATTTCCCTCAGACCCACAGATGATCTCATCAGGTCCCACGGGCTTGTTGTGATGGTGCATTTTACCCTTCATCAACAGGACCCTTATCTCTTATTCTTTATCATTATCTGCTTTGATGATAACAATGCATCTGGGTGCAACAACCCCACCCTGCTCAGCCAGATTCAGGGGAAATGCATAATACCATAGCCATGGGCTAGCCTGAACAAAACGTTCAGGTGTAAGAGCAATAGGAAAACTCAACTACAAGTCAATCATCTTACCCCCATAAATAGTAGGCAGCCCAAGAGCCCTTTGAGCATTCCTGAACAGCAGCTGGCTGCACTCCAGGATCTCCCCCTGAGCAGGGACTCCTGTTGAGGATATCCCTGGGGTTGAGAGATTCCTTGCCACAACAGATCATTGGTAAATGCCATATCTCTACACACACAGAGCATGCTTAAACTTTGAATCATTGCTCAGGGTGCACTCAGTCTTAACTGTACCCATAATCTCCCATTTAGCTTGTGCTCTCTGTAGTAAATAATCAAATGTACCTCAACATCAAATTCTGTTTCCTCCAAGCTGCATTTACTGTCTCAAACTTTGCTGAAATGCTGTCTTGTATCAATATATTGTTACTTCCCTCTTGTGAGCAAAGGGCATAACTCCATTTCCAGTGACACGTACATCTTCAGGTTCCTCAGATGGTCTCAGACCTGATCCTCACTTACAGTAGGTGCATCTTCCTTCTCCCAGTCCCTGACTTTGCCTTCTGCAACTTGGGTGGTGTGGCTAGAGCCTTTGCTGGTGAAGACTGAGGCAAAGAAGTAGTAAGCCTACCTCTTTCAAAGATGTCCCAGAAGGAAAAAAAGTGAGAACAGTATTAGGAGTGAGGCAAAGGAATGCTAGGAAAGGCCACATCACAAAGCTTCCTATATTATTTCTCTGCCCTACAAACTTCAAGGAGCACAAGAATGATCCGTGATAGTACCCCTAAACTCCAAAGGTACTGGCTTATTTTTAAATAAATTCCAAATGGCAGGAGTAAGAAGAACTAGTGTTAGAGGTAGATCTTCTGATGGATCTATTCCATACCTACATGCACCAGTAGAAAACACCACCAACTTTTACTTGGTTTGTTTCCCTGTTGGAAGTTACCAACTCCTCTGATCTGCTGGGAATCTGTACTTGTGAGCTCTCTCTAATCTGCTCTGAGTGCAGGCAGTTCATTTCAAACACTTCAAATGGTATCTGTTCTAACTTGACTCATTAGACATAAAGCAATGTTCAATTTTTGGACCAGGAGTTTATAAAACAGCTCCCCAGCACATCAGTTAGGCTCTTAATGCTTTTCACATTCACAGCTGGACACGGAAGACAATGTTCATCAACAGCCTTACAGCTAGGCAAGAAAGTCACTGGATCAACAGATAACAGATCACCTATGAACAGGGAACACAGAAAATGGCCCCAAGATTCGAACACACTGAAAGTAAATTTTAGATTTTTCATCTAAGCTGCCACATAGTCACCATCACATGCCAACAAATTACCAAAAAAAAAATCGAGTAACACAGTATCTTGGTTATCTCTTCATTATTGCTTTACCCACTGTGGTCATTCTCACACTGGAAATTACAGACAATATGCTCTAAGAAGGTGAGCAAGGTAGATACTCTTGCATCCAGCAGCCATGCTACCCCTACTCTGTGCAACATTCACGATGACCAAAGCACATGAAGACCTAAACCAACCACAGCCTGCATCCCAGAGACCCCAGCCCATACTCCTCACAGAGAGGAGGTTACCAAAGACCCTTCTAACTCTTTATTCCTTAAGAAGGGATCTGCCTCACATATAAATCACTGAAGACCCCTGAAGATTCCAGTACATGACACTTTCTCACAACCCCCACTCCAACGATAACCAGGTCCAGGGTAATAGGGGAGAAATACAAAAGACCAAGTCAAAAAACCTTGTCAAGAGTCAGAAAAGGGCTCCCCAAGGACTGAAGATAGTAAGCTAGGTGGGCATCCACCTGTATGTTCACAGGCAGGAGACTCAAAGGCAGCAAAACCCCAGAAGAGAGCTGAAGTCCCCAAAACTATCTTACTACAAAGATATATTTACCCTGTCTTCATTCTGATGGATACATGTCTGATCCCTACCACCCACTCTTTCTCACCCTGAGAAATAATCTGTGATTCAAAACAGTAGTTTGGCCATCTCTGGAAGCATACTACTACTTGCTTTCAAATCAATAAACTCAATGATTGTGTGAAGTTTCAAAATACTAACTTGCTGAATCTTAGCCAAAGGAGGCATTGCTGTGTACCCAAATTCACCTGCCATGCTCCCCCCCCAAGCAATCACTGCAATTTCAGCAAAAGTTGACATGACATAGAGCAACACCACAGGCTGAGCACATCTGAACCGTTACTCACAATTACAGTGCTTTCCACTGACCAGTATGGCTTGAAAGCAGGCCGTCTCCCAGAGAGATTCAAGAGAACGTGGGTGACAGAGCCAACACCACTGACACTAGCCCTAATACTCAAATATCTATTCCCTGACTTGAGGTTAAACAACTTGCTCGTGTAGCGTGACGTCTGCCTGTAGGGCATCTTCTGTGGAGGCAAACGTGTCCCACCTCCATCATCGAGACGTCCACGCTGCCTGGTCCGAAAATGCCAAATACCACCGGTTAGAACCCTTCCCACCATCTGCTCCAACCTGCTCCGCCTCACTGTGTGCTCTCAACCGCTCTCTCCCCTCCCGAGGGTCTCAGGAACCCTGGCTCACAGCCTGCCCACAGTGCTCTCCAGCAGAGTCACGGGGAAGCGAAAGGAATGGAGGATCGCCCCGCTCATGGGGGTGAAAGCCC
>NW_008582086.1:0-10832 GCF_000691845.1 Merops nubicus
GTGAGGCTGACCGGTCTATAGTTACCAATCTAGAAACTAGTTTCTAACTGCTGAAAAATCCAAAGCATATCCTAAGGATGGGCAAACATCTAGAGGAGAGGCAAGGTTTGGGCAAAGGGAAAGCACATTTGTTTGCTTTTTACTTCTAACCTGTCAGTTTTGTCCTCTCTACCCAGGGCATCCAGCCTGGTAAGTGCTGGCGCTGGTGGGCAGCATGTTCCTGAAGGTGCCATGGCAGGGACAGCGCTGGCAGGTGAGTGTCACAACGTCCCCCAGGAGCCTCACTGGAACCCCTGGCACAGCAGCTCGTGCTGTGAATGTTGTCCCCCAGTCCTGTCATGGGTTAGGGCTGGCTGGGCCACTGGAGATGTGACAGAAGCTCTCTGTTAACCCCTCTCCTTTCCCAAAGGGAAGAGAAAGGGAATAAGGGAGGGAGACTTAGAGATGGGAGAAGAAAACTAGAGTAGCTTTAATGAAAATAGCAATAAAATGATGTATATCCAAACCCAGTATCAACCCAAAGCCTTTCTATGTATTTCCTCCACACACCTGCCTTCATTTCAGTCAAGTTCTTACCATTTTATCTCCTCCTTCTCCTAGCATGTTTTAAAAATGCTGGATTTCATAGAAAAAAAATTAACAAGGGATTTGGAATGTGCCCCTTGCCAGCTCCACAAAATACACTTAATATATATAGTAAAAAAAGAACAGAGCTAGAATAGCAGAGGGTGAAGGAGATGGGGAAAATGACCCAAAAAAAATGTTGTCTAATAATACTGTGGATATGCACTAATGTTCAGATGGCTACAGTTTTTATAGAGAGGTCCTGGCTTAGTCTGATCTCTTACATTTTTAATAACTTCTCCTTGAAATAGCGCCCTGTAGGTAGGTTTAAATTGTACCATAATCACCACAGAAATTGCACCATTGTGTAAGAGTGAAGTTGCCTGTAGCAACAGTTCCTTTCCTTCTGTTATGTCTCCTTCCCCTCCCACTCCCTTGCTCTAGAAGAAACCTTTCTGCAGCAAAACAGGTAGACAGCCCCATAATATTAAAGAAAAAAAAATCCCTCCCCACTCCACCCTCTGGTGTCGTGTGTATTCTGTATATTTTCTTCATTTAGATTTCTGCCCTCAGCCTGGAGATGGTTTCCAGCTGTTTCACTGTATGGGTTTGGGCTTTTGTTTTTGTTGTATGGGTTTGGGGTTTTTCTTTTTGTTATATGGGTTTGGGTGTTTTTTACCCCACCCCTTTTGGAGCAGGGATCTTGCCCTTCAGGGCTTACTGCCTGGGAGCAGTGGTGCTGTGCAGAGATAGAGCTGCTTTGAGCCACTTTGGTGATTTTGGCAAAGCTAACCAAGCAAACGTGAAGGAGAGGCTGTAATGGTTCTTCAGTGTTGCCATAATGACACCTGGAAAAAGAGTGCAGTGGAGAAAACCAGAGCTGAACATGTGGTTCTGTGTGAGTAGCCAGTAGATTGTCACAGGCTTCAGCTTCATGCAGATGTTCTCTGTTTAAACTTCAGTTTCAAATCACTCCTCACATTCCTTCAGTCTTTTTGGAGTATTTTGAACAACAGCTTTTTAGAACTTATGAAAAACACATTATTTCTTCTTTTTTTTGTTGTCAAATAAACCTGTTTCTTGAAATACTTTATTTGGGGATATAAAGCAGGTTGGAAGTATTCTGAGTTGAGGGTTATATGCTCTACTAAAGAATGTATTTGAAGAGGGATGTGCTCCAGTGCTTCCACAGATGTTTAAATGGATGCACTGTTGGGTTTAACTGGCACAGTGCCATGTGTTGTCAACTAAAAGGTGTTCCCAGCTGGCTGGCTCTGCCCGAGCTGCTGCCATCCAATCTCACCACAGCCTCGTGCTGAAGCCTTGACTCTGATCCTTTGCCTTACAGTCATCCTCATCTGTATCTGGTAAATCAGAATGACAGGGAAATGCTGAAGTGCTGTGAGCAATCTCCAGCCTCTTGCCTTAGTCAGATCAAAAGAGGATGAAACAGTGCATCCACTCCAAAAAGCTTCCCCCACTGGAAATTGGGAAGTAAAACCGTTAGACACGGCCACAAGTGCTGCCAGAGATGAAGCCAAGTTAAGGCACCAAATACTGGAGAGTGTCACTGATGTCCCCATTCAGAGTCAGCAACATGAGTGCCTGTAAAGACCAAGAGCCTGGGTGTGGAAGATGCCTCAAAGTGCTGCACATCACCCTCCAAAACAGTCCTGACACAGAGGCAGGGACCCTGCAGTGAAGGCCTCGTGTCCAGCCAGAGCAGCTGCCAGGGCTGGGCTGTTCTGAGCTCCCTGCTGGGCTGCACTGGAGCATCTCCAGCTGGCCCCTGGCACTGCCCGAGCTGCCTTCCTGCTGGGGCATCAATCTGTGCCCTGCTGCTTGTCCTGTAAGGGTTTAGTGAGAGCATCTTTGCTGCCCACGCTGCTCCTCGGGGCTGCTGGGGACAGAGGGGAATCTCTCTTGGAAGTGTCAGTCTGGGTCCTGGGCACGTAGTGGGGGAGTGCATGAGAGCATCTGAACCCAGAGCTGTCTGCAGCTGCTGGGGCCAGGACAAGGTTAAGGCATCAGCTCCAGCTCCAGCTGTTATCTAGGGTGCAATAACCTTTCCAATAGAATCATTGGTGACCTTACAGGTCTGTTCCAACCTTAATGAATCAAGTCCAACCATCAACCCAACACTACCATGACCACTAAACCATGGCCTGGAGTACCACAGTTACATGTTTTTTGGACCCCTCCAGGGCTGGGGACTCCAGCACCTCCCTGGGCAACCTGGGCCAACCCCTCACCACTCTGCTAGGAGAGAAATTCTTCCTAAGATCCAACCAAAACCTCCCCTGGGGCAACTTCAGCCCATTGCCTCTTGTCCTATTGCTGGTTACCTGGGAGACCAACCCCCACCTCACTCCAACCTCCTTTCAGGGAGCTGTAAAGAGCAAGGACCCTTCCACCTCCTCCAGACTAAGCAACCCCAGGTCCCTCAGCTGCTCCTCACCAGCCATGTTCCCCAGACCCCTCTCCAGCTTCACTGCCCTTCTCTTGACCTGCTCCAGCACCTCAAGGTCTTTCTTATCCTGTGGCACCCAAAACTGAGCCCAGCACTCAAGCTGTGGCCTCCCCAGTGCTGAGTCCAGAGGCACCATCCCTTCCCTGCTCCTGCCTACCAGAACTATTTCTGACCCAGGCCAGGATGCTGGTGGCCTTTTTGGCCACCTGGGCTCACTGCTGGACCATGTTCAGCCAGCTGTCCACCAGGTCCTTCTCTGCCAGGCAGCTTTCCAGCCACCCTTCCCAAAGCCTGGACTGTTGCCTAAACGATCCTCAATCCAAATGACCCAACAGTGTTGTTGGGTTGAAATATAAACCTGTGATGTGAACGGGTGTGTTTAAACTCAGGGGTGTTCTCTCTAAATGCTGGAGGTTGGATGTCAAAGGCTGAGTTGCCTTCCTGTGCTGCCCTCAGGAGTGGCAGGAAGGAGCCACCTCACTGGCCAGCCTGGCTTGTTCAGGGTGGGCATCTGAAACCAGGTCAGCTGAGTTGCCCTCTGGAGGTGCCCGTTCATCCTTTGGCTGCAGAGGGAGCTGGAAGAGACCTGGATGTTTGACTTCAGATGCTGAAGAGGATCTCCCCTGGGTTGCTGTGAGGCCAGGCAGGGGGAGCTGGCTGTCTCTGTGACATATTCCCATGTTTTGATTCCCTTTTTGAAGGCGTGCAATGCAGGGCAGATTCCTCAGGCTGAGAAGGCACATTTCTGGTGAGCCCAACTGGATTGTCAGGATGGACTGAAGGGGAGTTGTCAGCAGAAGAGAATCCACAGGCTCTGGACTGCTAGTGCCCAAATCTGCTGAGAAGAACGGAGCTGGGTTTTCTGTTCAGAATGTGGGGCTGTTCCTAATGGATCCTGTTGCTCCTCCTCCCTGCTCCAGCCTGCCTTAGAATCACAGAATCATAGAATCCTTTAGGTTGGAAGGGACCTCCAAGATCATCCAGTCCAACCATTGAGCCATTAGGGCTCTAAAGTCCTCTGCTAAAACAGATCAGAATCTGTCAGGGTTGGAAGGGACCACAAGGATCCCCCAGTTCCAACCCCTCTGCCATGAGCAGGGACACCTCCCACTAGATCAGGCTGCCCAGAGCCTCCTCCAGCCTGGCCTTAAAGACCCCCTTGGATCCCTGTCATCTCTCCTGTCACCAGGAGCAGCTCTGCTCAACATCTGTCCTGCAGGACGTTGTGTTGTGGCTGAGTCTGACTCGCCCTGACCAAAAGGAAGGATGTCAGGAGGAACACTGGCCAGTGGTTAAAGCCTCAGCCTAATCTGAGAGCAAAACACTTCCCTTCCAACGGTGCGTTTGCCCAGCACCCTCAGGAGTGCTGCAGACCCCTGGTGCTGTGGCTGTTTCGGGGGGACCTGGGCCCAGTGGTGCCTCAGCTGTGCCACGCTGAGCAGAGCCACGCTGGGCAGGGGTCTGCTCGCTGCTCTGAGCAGGGAGGAGACAGTCGAGGACGGGGGCACCGAGCGGGTGGTAGACACCCAGATGTGCCAAGGGGGAGACCAGCTCCAGCAGAAGCAAGGGGGAGTCTTTTTGTTGGCCCTACAGGACAGGGAAAGCTCCTTCGCTGAGTCTGAGCACGTTGTTCCCCGTGTGTGACACCGAGTTCTTCGGGCTGTGATCACTTTTGCAACAACAAACGGATGTGGCAAAACCCAAAGGTACAAAACATCTCTGTGTGCCACGGAGAGTGCTGTGCAGACCCCAGGAGAGCTGCTGTGAGCCCCAGGGGTGCTGCAGGGGCTGTGAGGATGAGCGCCTGTGTTTATTCTCAAGCTTGAACAGACCTGGTATCTAAGGATCCATCCCAATCGAAAGGAGGATGCAAGGAGTGCTCCTGGGGAAACACATCCCAAGAATCCAATGAACAGACTGGCTCGAGGAGCTTGGGGAAGTTGTTTGTTGATGGAAAAAAATATAACCAGGAACTGAAACTACTGGCTGGTTTGGAATCATTTGATTCTACACGGCCTTTGCCCTTGAACTGACAGTATTCTTTTTAAGGCTTAACCACCATTTTATAAAAAACAAAACAAAAAGTACACACCCTTACACACCCTCACACCCCCACACACCCCCACATGCCCTAAGATCCCTGAGTGATGGACAGTGTTTGCCTGGAACTACTTTTTCTTCTTTTTCACCATTTTGCTCAGAATATTGGAAATGTTGAACAGCAGTGCAAAACTGGCCTCCAGTTTCCTGGTTGAGCTGTGGGTTGCTGAGCTGTGGAGGCAATTCTTCCCTCCCCGCGAGCTGCGGATGCTGGAGGGTGCAGATAAGCCTCTGCAGTCGTCCACCCCAGCCTGCAGCACGTCTGGGTTCCCCTCCTCCACAGAGCAGCAAGGTGCAACCCTCCTCTTGGCCCAGCCTCCCCCGAGTCTCACAAAAGGCGGTGCTGAGATGGGATTGCACTCTGGGGTCCTGGGTCCCACCACGTCCTCTCCTGAGCCTCAGTCTCCCCGGGGAGCTGCTGCCACTCGCTGCTTGGGTGGTCGCTCTGATCCCGGCACTCGAGGGGGGAACAGCAAATCCCCCTGTCTGCAGAGTGGCTCACTGATCTTCTGTCAGTGCTGCAGGATAGAGGATCTGATGATCTCCGATTCATTTCTAGACTGGGTGTGTATTTGTGCCCCCAAAGGGTAAAAGTTCTTTCAAGTGTTGTCAGATAGTGAGTCACTGCTGATGAATGTTTGACTGTGCGGGCGGCAGCAGGGACCTTGGGACGCTGCAGCTGCCACCTCTACCAGCAGAGAAATCAGGAAATAGTGCAGTGGCTCTCTCTGGGAGCATGAAAACAAAACCTCCCTGCTCCGTGTGAAAGAGAATTTCCTCTCCAGGAACACGGGAGTCTGAGTGCAGGCTCAGCTGAGAGCTACCCGGAGACATCGCTGCCCGAGGCCCTGCATGGACGCTGCTGGGAGGTGAGTGTGAGGAGCTGCTGGAGTGGCTGGGAGCAGGTGACATCTCTGCCCTCCCTCTGGGGACAGACTGACAGTGGGGTTGGTGGGGAAGGTGTCACCCAGTGTCACCTGTTTTCCAGCAGGAGAGCTGTTGTTGTTTGTCCAAGTGCCCCTCAGCGCGGCCGGGTGCTTGTGAAAGAGTTTGGCAGGTTGTGTTTGAAGGGTCCAGCCCAGTCTCAGTGCAGAGGGGAATCTGTGTCCCCTCTCCTGCCACGGTGCTCTGGGGTCCTGGCAGCTCCTCGCCTGGGGAGCTGTGCACTGGAACTCTCCAGTTCAGGGCTGGGGTGACTCCATCAAACCCCGCGGTGTTTCTGCACTTCTCATCCTCACTGCAAATGCTCAGCTGAAACAATTTGGAAAAAGAAAGGGGGAAAAAAGTGTATGATAGCTCCTAAACAAAGAAGGAGGCAAGGATCTCCTCCTGAGCTTTCTGCCATACATCCTGCTTGTGGGAACACTAGTTCAGTGATGGAAACCTTATGGACAAAAGATCTCCAAGAACAAATATTTGCTTCAGGACAAGGCATACGAGTGTCACAGGAGGAATGTGATTCATGGCCCTGCGTGCTGGGTGGAGGCACTGGCTGGCTTCCAGGCTCTGCCAGCAGCAGGTAGCCTTGTGGGGTGTGTGTCTGGATCTCTGAGCCCTGATGCCAGCTGGGCAGAAGAGAAGCCAGGCCCTCGGGTGCTCAGGGTGGAAGATCTCTCCCTTCCAAGCACACGGGGAGGACTGAGCAAGCAGTTGCTGCTTTTCACCAGAAATTACTGTCCCAGTGCAGCAGAAAATGAAGAACCAGCTGTGAGAGCTGGTGTCACCCCTCCTGCCTCAGCCAGCACGTCCCTCCTCGCACCAGGTTGTACCGTGGCGAGGGGTATGGAGCAGACCCTGTCCTTGAGCTCTGTGCCCACGAGGTTCTCACTCATCCTGGAAGTGAGCTGGGCTGTGTCAGACCACATCAGACCCTGGCTGTGTCTGCTGGGGAACAGGCACGGAGCGGCTGCTGCACCTCAGTCTGCCAAGATGTCACGTGTGGCACGAGTGGGCTGCAGGGTGAGAGGATGTCTGATAGCTCATGGTGGCTTCTGGAGCAGGTAGAACAGTTGCCTGCTAGCATTAGCCTTGCCACAGCTGCAGCTGTCCCTTTTCTGCTGTTGCTCTGGATGGGGACTGGCACAGTCAGTCCTTGGGTCCTCGCCGTCACGGAGACAGGACGGGGCTTACCACCAGTGATGCAGAGGAGTGACCATGACTCACCCTCTGAAAGAGGAATAAAGCAAAGACGATCGTCTCCACGGAGCTGAGTGAGCCCCCACACCTCTCCCAGCCCAGCAGAGCCAGGGAGACATTGTCTGCTCTGGCTGGAAGTTTCCAAGAGGCCACCAGTGAAGTTCCCCACCAGCGGCACAGCCAGTGCCCAGGCCCAGCCCCGTGGTGCCCTGCCCAGGCTCTTGTGTTCACTGAGCACCAAGAAAACCAGTGCATGAATGAAGTCACCTCTTCCCCTCCTCAGATGTTTCTCTGGCTGTTTTGAGGTCTTGGAAGCAGAGAGGAGCTCCGAGCTGCTGGGACAGCTTCACACTAGCCAGTGTTCTGGTACGAAGGAGCAAGGTGGGCACGAAGCAGCTTGGCCAGCGTGGGTCTCATCAGATGGCATCTCTGGCAAAGCTGAAGAGCGTGAGTTGCGAGCACTGAGAAATCCCACCTGCCTCTAGAAAAGGAAAGAAAGCCTCTGTCGTGCAGTGGCAGAGAGAAATTTCAGCTGCAAAATGGACCTGGAGGAACGATGGTGAGATCAGAACAAAATTTTCAGAAGCTGTGACTTGACTTCTAAGAGAGTGGTGGGTCTGGAGATGCCATGGCAGGGGGATGCACAGCAGCCCAGTCAATGCCAACAAGGACACAGGCTTGGTGTCCATGCCCCAGTGGGAAGCTGCTCCAGCTCCAGCCCCCCGTGCAGCAGGAGAGGGTTTGCCCAAGGAGTCCCACCATCCACAAGTTCAGTTGGTCAAGAAATTAGTGGATGGAACCTTCTGGGAAATTGTCCCCAGGGAGAAGGGAGCTGAACAGAGCTGGTGGCTCTTTCAGGACATTTTTCTTAGAATCCAAGAGCTCTCAATTCCCATATGTTAAAAAAAAAAGGGCAAGGAAGGCAGGAAACCAGCATGGCCCATTGAGGATCTCCTGGCCAAACCCAAGCGTAAGAAGGACATGAAGAGGCAGTGGAACCAGAGATGTGTACCCAGGGAAGACTAAAGGAATGCTGCCTGAGTGGGTAGGGCTGGGATGAGGAAAGCTAAGGCACAGTGGAGTTTGGCAAGGCATGCAGAGGACCTCTACAGGTACCCTGGCCAGAAAAGGAAGAGTAAACAAAGTGTGTCCCTCCCTCAAATAAGACGGGGAGGTGGTGATAAAAACTTTTTAAACTCAGTTTTCAGTTGCAGTCTCTCTTCCCATGTCTCTCAAGCCCCTGAACCTCAAGACAGGGACAGGGGGAACAAAGTCCCTCCCACTGTAGGAGATCAGGTTCAAGATCAGCTGAGGCTCATATATACATAAGATCCAACGGGATGCAGCCCAGGGTCCTGAGGGCACTGACTGGTGTAGTTGCCAAGCCACCCTCCATCACATTTGAAAAGCTGGGGCAGTCAGGCAAAGTCCCCAGTGACTGGAAAAAGCAAACATCACACCCATTTTAAGAGGAGTAAAAAGGAGGACCTCAGGCAGTACCAACCAGTCGGCCTCACCTCATTGCCCACTAAGAAAACGAAGCAGATCCTCCTGGGAGATATGTTGAAACTTATGGAAGACAAGGAGACGATTAGACACAGCCAGCATGACCTCACCAGGAGCAAACTGTTCCTTCTGCAGTGGAGTGACTACAGCAGGGGACCGGGGAAGAGCTGCAGGTGTCATCTCTGTGGACTTCTGGAAGGCCTTTGGTATGGTCTCCCATAGCATTCTTACAGCTAATGTGGAGAGATAAAGGTTTGAGGATGTCAGCTAGATGATTAAGAATTGACTGGATGGCCACATCCAGAGTTAGAGTCAATGGCCCAGTGTCCAAGTGACAAGCAGTCACAAGCAGTGTCCCTCGAGGGTCCACACTGGGACCAATACTATTTAATACCTTCATCAGTGGCAAGTGTGGTGAGACTGAGTGCACTCTCCACAAGTCTGCAGATGACACCAAGCTGAGTGGTGTGGTCAGCATGCTGGAGGGAAGTGATGCCATCCAGAGGGACCTGGACAGGCTGGAGACGTGGGTCTGTGTGAACCTCAGGAGGTTTGACAAGCCCAAGGGCAAGGTCCTGCCCCTGGGTCAGGGCAACCCCCGGTCCCAGCCCAGGCTGGGGGTGAGGGGCTGGAGAGCAGC
This sequence comes from Merops nubicus, assembly GCF_000691845.1. Classification (NCBI taxonomy): domain Eukaryota; kingdom Metazoa; phylum Chordata; class Aves; order Coraciiformes; family Meropidae; genus Merops; species Merops nubicus. The sequence continues at coordinate 9,417 of NW_008582086.1, forward strand.
CCTGGGGAGAAGGCCCTGGGGGTGCTGGGGGGAGGAGCTGGCCAGGAGCCCCCAGCAGCCTGGGCTGCCCCCCCAGCAGTGTGGGCACAGGGCAGGGAGGGGATCCTGCCCCTCTGCCAGCTCTGGGAGACCCCCCTGCAGTGCTGGGGCAGCTCTGGAGTCCTCAGCACAGCAGAGCCAGGGACCTGCTGGAGCGGGGCCAGAGGAGCCCCAGCAATGCCCCGAGGGGGGAACCCCTCTGCTGGGAGCCCAGCAGGAGAGAGTTGGGCTGGGGCAGCTGAGAGGAGAAGGCTCCAGCTGGGGAGACCTGCTGGGGGCTGCCAGGGCTGCCAGGGGCCTACAGGAAAGACAAAGAAAGACTTCTTACCAAGGCTCATGGTGAGAGGACAAAGGGCAATAGCTGTAAACTGGAGGAGGGTTGGTTTAGCTTGGATGTGAGGAGGAAATGGTTTACTCTGGGGGTAGTGAGACCCTGGCACAGGTTGCTTGGAAAAGCTATGGGTGCCCCATCCCTGAAGGTGTTCAAGGTCAGGTTGGATGGGACTTTGAGCAACCTGCTCCAGTGGGAAGTGTCCCTGCTCATGGCAGGGAAGCTGAACTAGTTGACCCTGAAAGGTCCCTTCCAACCCAAACCATTCTATGAGTCTATGATCATCCCATGGAGGTGACACTGATAAAAGGCTCCAGGAGAAGACCCATCATTTTGAATTGGGAAGTGGTCACTGGCATGCCAGCATGACAAACTGGTGGCAGGGGGAGCACAGGAACCTGGTGCAATGATCTCACAGCCAGCAGATGTGACAACCCCACGTCAGCTCAGCCCTGCCCATCAGCAGCCCCCGCGTCAGCCCTGACGTGTCCCACGGCAGCAGCTGCCTGTGGCTGGGGCTTCTCGTGGCCCTGGTGACTTGGAGCTGCTGAAACAGGAGGTGAAAGAACAAGTTCCTGGTAAAACCACATTCCCCCACAGCAGCCACAGCTCCTGGTGTGCCAGCAGTGCCGGGGGGCCGTGGGGCACGGCTCTGGGCTCCCAGACAGGGAGAGAGGGCAGGAGCCAGGGCAGCCGTGCCCTGCTCCCACCTGGGTTTGGGACAGGAGTGTCCCCATGGTACAGCTGGCACGGGCAGGGTGTGCAGCCTGCTCTAAGCCTGTCCCGTGGTGCAGGGCTGCCCTGGGTGATGGGCAGGCTCACGAGGAGCTGTGCTGGCCAGAGGGGCCTGTGGGGACAACAGCAGTGGCCTGGGACAGGCCAGCTCAGCACCGTCCCTCCACAGCCCCCTTTGGTTTCTTCTCTGCAGGTGGCAGCAGGAGAGGACAGGGAGTCCCTGATGCACTGACGACTATGTCCGGGGTGAGCGGGGCTGCCCGGGCTGCCAGCACTGATGCCATCGGGGGACACGTCCCCCTGGGAGCATG
>NW_008582087.1:0-44097 GCF_000691845.1 Merops nubicus
GGGCGGCTTCGGCCGCGGCGTAAACACCGCGTCTCGGCCGGCGTGCGGTGAAGTTCCCGGCGCTCGGGAGAAGTGCGTTTCTAGACTGCAGAATTCCATTTTCTTGTCCTAATGCCCGTGTTTTCTGCTCGGGACACGGTAATTTTGCTTTAAAATGTCTTCTGTAACTTCTAGTTCTATGCTGAGACGGCTGCTGATGGCTCTGCTCTAACTGAACAGTCTGTTCTGATTCGCTCTGTTCTAATGCTTGCTGCGTTTCAGAGGGTGTTTGATACGTTTACAGTTGCCTGCTGCACGTGCAGTATACCAAAAGTGTAAAAACATTTGTTAATGCAATGAAAGGTAAAAGGTCTTTTTTGCTGTAGTGGTGATTCTAACTGTCGTTGCTAAGCTTAGTAATGTTTGGCTTTGCGCTGTAGAAAAAAAAGTCCTCTTATCCCCAGTGCTCCCTGGTGCTTATGTGTTAGAACCAGCCGTGTCTTGTTTCTGGGGGATATTTGTGAGAGATGTCAATAATTTAGAGCGAGCTGTCATGCAACGTGTATCATGGCAAGCAAGGGAAGTCTTTCAGTCCCCCAGAACATACACCTCGTTGTTAGGCTTTCCTACGTGTTGCTGTCTGTGTGACCACCGTATGTATGTGTGTGTTTTGCTTTTCAATAGGAGGGCAGTTCTTTTCTTCTGAAGGTTATCTTCAGGAATGCAGCATTTCACTTACAGTGCAGATGTGCACCTTTAGCAGGATGTTTGTGGAGTACATCCTGGGAGTACTGAAGTCTGGAAGAATTTATCAACTATGCCTAAGATATCACTCTGATGCTATAAAGTCTGTATTTGTATAAAGGCTGGGCAGGGGAATTCTAGATATTATTTACTGTGGAGATTGGTTTTGTGGAGAAAAGTTCTTACGTCTCTTCATTGTTTATTAAAAGCAGCAGAAATTCTTTTGCAAATTCTTAGGAATTTTGAGTGCTGTCTGCTAGGTGTAATACTAACAGGCAAGGTGCTGAAAGTTGTTATGCAGTTGGATATCTGTCTACTTTGGTACTTCTAGTGTTGCTAGTATCTTCCAACTGCAACAGATGTCGAGGAGTTTATTCCATAGAAGCTCTCTAGAGCAGAGAGAATTAAGAATTAAGAGAAGACTTTTCTAAACATTTATGCTTTGCAGTAACAGTCACTCTTTTGCTGTTACTCTGTGTAGAGCAGAACTGTGACAGGTACATCATCCTCACTAAGGCAAACTATAATTGTAGAGGGCCCGAGAGGTGCTGATCTTAGGGCAGTGCTTGCTGTCTTTCTGTTACCTCGTCTGCTATGGCCTCTCTCTCTGTTTGATGTTTCCATGTATCCTGGCTCATTTTAAACCTGGACTGCTGTAGTCCTGAGCAAGAATTGTGTTTGCAGAGCAGCTAGTGTCATGGGGTCATGGGTGGTTAGTGCAGAGGCGGGGGTCTGCTTCAGTACACATAATACATCACTAAGGCTCATGACAAATACTTTGGAAACAGAGAACAACTGAATTTCACATGTTTATTTAAAATTGTCTGTGTAAAGCAGAATATCCTTCTATCAAAGATGCTTAAGAACTAGTTATTACAGAAAGAAGCCCTGGCAAATTCTGAGGTCATAGGGAATAGCTGCTGGTGGCCTTTGAGCCCATTGTATCTTTTTACCTTTTTCTTGGAATTTGTTTTCTTCTAATTTTCCAGAGTCTTGAATATGGTAACTTCTCAGAGATTTTTTTTGTGGCTCTGAGAAAGTTTGAACTAAGGGCTGGAGGTGTTTTGGGTTATATCTCCTAACACAACTGCATTTTGCCACCATTCACAGTGAAAATTTTGCATGAGAGGATTTTGTAAATCCTGTCTTTTGAGGCTCGCTTTTAATTTATAATAGTTCTCATCTTCAAAATGAGCATATTGTGCTGTGGGGTTGCCACTGTAAGGTACAATTTAAAATAACCTGCTTTATGCAAATAGGTGTGATTATACATGTATATTAGCTTAGGTTTAACAGGAAAAAAGCATCAATAGTTCAGTCGCAGATTAAGTTGAGCATCGTAGTGCTCAACTTCAAGCAGACAGTCTAGGTATTTTACTGGGATTGACACAAATTACTGTAATTTACATAATGTTATTTGTTCCAGTATACAATTCCAAAAAATGCATGTGGCAAATGTGCATTGTTCTCTTTACAACTTTCGCTGTTTGCACTTGCTACTGGCATCTAGTTGTCAATTCACAACTATGGGATTGTTTGATTTCAACTAATTGGTGAAAAAATCTTAGTGATTTCTTGGCATAAAGATAGATTTCAAGTGAAATCTAAGTTTAAAGCACACACAGTAGTAAGAAAGATCAACTAATGTTTTTATAATTTTGTTGGGTATTTTTTCTCCCAAGGTGAAAGAACTTGTAAATTATCCATTGTGATACAGAGTTTAACTATGCTGGTACTGTTTAGTTCTGGTTTGGGGTGGGTTTTGTTTTGGGGGGCATTGGGTTGTTTTTTGTTTGGTGGTGTGTTGGGGGTTTTTCTTTGTTTCGGGGTTTTGGTGTGTGGTTTGGGTTTTTTTGTTGTTTACTTGTTTTTTGTGTGTGTGGTTTGTTTTTTTGTTGTGATGGTCTGTTAAAGCAACAACAGGGAAATACCTTGATTTTTATGGTACTTATTTTCATTCAAGTGTGATAATCCAGAACAAATTGTGAATTTTTGATATTGAACAATATATGGGAACGTGAAGTATCAGTCTTTCCTGTAACCTGTGTAAGTCTGGTTTTCAGTAGATGTTGACATAAATACTACAGTATTACCATAATCTTAATTTAAACTTGCCACCCCTGTTGTCAGTATGCAGTAATAGCTAAACAGAGCTCTCTTCCATTTCTTAACCCTTTCCCTTCCTCACTTTGCTTTGTAGTGATAAGTAGGGTGGGACAATCCCTCTTTGAAGATTTGGAGGGTTACTAGTTCACTGCTACAGCTCTCTTGTCTGACAGTCATACAGATATATTTTTGCTTTTGGTGTGTGAGAGTATTTGCACTGGATGCTCAGTTTTTCTGTATATTTAACACCAAAGCCAGTTCTGGATTTCAGTAGTCAACAGTTAAAAAATTATGTCCCTGGTTTAACAGCTGTGATGCCTATTAGCAATACTTTTGTGCTGTAATTGTGTATGCTGTTTTCTGGAACTGTGTTTCCCTCTGAAAAAAAATAATCTCAGGTCCAGCTAAAATGGCTTTTCCTTGTCATTCTTCTCACTGAAATAAACAATCAAGAAAACCCAATCATTAATTTGAATTGATTGAAATGTTCGGCTCAGCATGAAACTTTTGTCCTATTTAACCAATGAAAGAATGGGAAAATAGGAATGAAAGGCTTGTGGGAGTTTGGCGTTGTTTTTAAGACATCTTGGAGGATGAAGATGCATTATTTGGAGTCTATTTCTTGCCTGTAGTCCGATGGCTCTGGCACTTGGAAGGAATGTGGGAGAGCCAGGTTCACTCTCCTGCTTTGCCTGAGGAGCTGAATCCATATCTCAGGAGAGTTCCCTGACTGCTTCTGCAGAGCACCCTGTGTTGGGTGGATCTCTTGTCTCCTTGGCTGACACCTTCCTCTTTACATGCATTATTGAAATGTTTGCTGTAGTAGGGACAGCTGAAGTGTCTCATCTTAACAGTCCTATTAGCCAGCCATACAGCTCTGGAGATGTTTTCACTTGCTTAAGAGGATGGAAGTATTTTAAAGTAAAAATGTCAGTAAAAGAAGTTAAATATAATTCATTCTATAATGCACAGTAAACCAGCAGTTGGAACTTCCCACCCTCTGAGAGGTGTTCTCTTTCTCAAGGAAAAAAAAAATTCTAAGTGCATGTATATATTTGTGTATATGTATCAATCACTGTCTCACAGTCTGAAGAAGAACAGTAAGCACTGACTGGTGGGAGGAACACTTTGCTGATTTAACCCCCTGTTGCTGCTTGATCCAACTGAAGTTGAGAAAAGAGGACAAAGCACCATTTTGACTACTAAGCATTTCAGACACCAGTGTTTTCTGCATTTGGATTTGGCCTCAAAGTTTACTTTCTGGATTTTCTAAGATGGCAGAAAGATTTCTTGGTGTTTTTTTTTGTTGGTGGTGGTGGTTTTTTGGTGGTGTTTTTTTGTGTGTATGTTCTTGTTGGTTTTTTGTGTTTTTTTTTTTTTTAGTGTATTGGGGCAATGAAATACCTGGGGCCTCTGCACAGTGACGTGTGTGTCTGTATAATGGTTAGTGGAACTGAATTTGCAAAGCTCCAAAAATATGTCTTGTGATAGACTGTTTTGGTCTGTTTTGTTGCTAAGTCAAATTATCTCCCTTAATACGCTCCACTTGCAATCATTCATTTCTTATACATGGGGCATGATAATCTTGTGTTGATCCTGTGCTATTACATGCTGATTGATACACATGCAAGCTGCAGTGTATAAGGAGTATGTTTAGCTCATAAAGAGAAGGTGTAATGAGCTGCCAGACAAATCTTGTAGTGCACTCAAAGGTGTTGGCAAGCTCCTTTGCAGTCTTGCATATAGTGTAGACTTAGTTTCATTCATCATGAAGTGTAGTTATTGCTAAGCATGGAAAAAAATGGAACAGCTCCACAACAAATAAATAGACTTTTAAGGCTTTTTAGTATTAACCTGCAGGAGGTGTGGTATGTGTTTTGATTTGTGTACATTAAAACTCTAGATTTGAAGGTAATTTTTCTTGACTGTTAAAAGGGCTAGAGATTTTGAAAGAAGGCAACAGCTAGTCATGTAAGTGCAACTCCTGGAGCTGTCACTTACAGAGAAACTTGAAACATCCCATGACTTGCCACTGTGACAGTTTGTGAGTGAAAAAAAAAACAACCAAAAAAAAAACCACAAACAAACAAAAAAACCCCAAACAACTAATTACTGTCTTCTTTTCCTTAGATACAATCATCATCATCATTAAGTTTGAATAGCAAGTATTTAACTTCAAATGAAGCCGCCTGCATGCAGTGGAAGAGATGTGTAAGTTTTTTGTCTCTTTGTTTTTTGTTTGTTTTTCTCAAACTAGGGGTCAGCTTGTTTGTTTTGGGTCTTGTGTCATTGTTATTAATTTAGAAAGAGCCAATAGATAAAGATAAATAATAAGATAAAGGTAACGAATAATTGTAGGCTGGAGCCTTCTCATGTGTGGAGCTTAATAATTTAGCAGGGGCTTTGCATGAGTGCCTGAGACTTAAAAATTAAGTTTGGAAGTCTGGATATCTTTGCAGTGTTACAGTAACAGATGCACCACAAATCATAAACGAGTTATTCTTACTCTGTGGTAACAGTTTGCATATGTACATCCTCACACTGCAATCTGCCTCTTTAAAAGGGGGAAAGTAACTTAGGTGATATGTTTTTGTCCCATATTCCAATTACAGAGATCTCATTCAGATTTTCATGTCATCACTGACAAAGTAAAATTTTATTATCTTCTAATTTTTTTTCTCAGAAACAATTTTTTTTTCTTTATATATTCAGTTTGAGCTGTTCCATACAGACTTTTCAGAAGCCTGAGATTCCTGACTAAGATGCAGTAGGAAAACACTGTTCATATGCCAGTCAGTATCTGTATGTAGATTAACAACAAATGTTATTCTTGCATAGTGTTTCAGAGCTTTCTGTTTATTTTTTGTCTTGTCCCTCACCCTGAATAAAATAGTTCAACTTTTAAGCTGTCTATATTATTGGTTAACATGCATGTTAGCAACAGATGGACAGACTGTTTAAAACAGGTAGAACGTTGTGCTAGGACTTCTTGGTGGGGTCATAGTATCATATCCCCCTGGGTAAGGGGGGAGCTGGCTGGGGGGTGGGTGGCAGGTTCCAGGGGGTGAGCAGTAGAAGTTGTACATCACTTGTTTTACATATTATTTCACTACTTTTGTTGTTATTACTGTTGTTTATTCTCTCCTTGTGTTGTTTTATTAAGCTCTGCTTATCTCAACCCCAGGGCTTTACCTTTTTCTCCTGATGGCCCTTCGGGAGCGAGCGAGCGGCTGTGTGATGCTAAAGTTGCCAGCTAGGCCTAAACCACAACAAGGCCCTACCAACAAAGATGGGAACAGACTTTTAATAAACCCCCTTTAGGTACTTAAAGGCTTCAATAAGGTCTCTCTGGAGCCTTCTCATTTCCAGTCTAAAAATCCCCAGCTCTCTCTGCCTGTCTTCATAAGACTCTGGCCTCTGTAGGAAAAGAAAAATAAAAACATGATTCAGACTCGTTTCTTGAAGGAAAGTTTTCCAAGGTGACACATGCAGAAGGTGTGGGGGATTTTGTTACATACGAAATGTGCTTGTGGGTCATTCTTCATCAGAGTCTAAGTAAGAATGAGCTGTTAGTGCTCTCCAAGTAGCGTGGCCAAAGAGCAGGAAAGAGTAGTTGTTTGCAGCTGCCTTTTGAGTCAGTTCTAGTCCTCTGTAAAGAAATCTGATAAAAGGGAAAATGTTGCTTTCGCCACAATATCCAAAAGTTCACTCTCATGTATTTAATGCTGATTTCTAATATACTCATCTCAGGGTCACTGTATGCTTTGCACTGTTCCTTAACATGATGTCAAGCACTGTAGCACTTCATAGTTCTATCTAAACTGCCTTTATAATGTGGCTCTCAAGGTTAAAAGCATTCAATGAAAACATCAACTTTAGTACTACCTGTCTACTGAAAATGAGTATCTGGTCTTAGTATCTTCAATAACTATTTATTGAATTATAATCCCAGCTAAAATAACTGTTGACTGCGCATTCAGTTTTTCTAATGAATATTAAAGAATATTCTGCTGTCTGGATGTTATCTTCTGTGTTAAAATTTGTTCAGGTCAGAAATGCCATAGGTCTACATCCTCTAGCATCCACTGTAAGAATTAAAGTCTTCCAGTGCATCTGCTATGCAATAGCTTTTGTATGCAGTTTAGAACATTGAAGAAAATCTAGTTCCTGATCAAAGCGACCTAGTACTGTTAGACATCATGAGAAGGTGAGAGAGCAAAAAGCAGTGTGGAAACTGCTGCCTCTTTTTAACTCCCACTCAACCACTGGTTCCTAGGTTGAGCATTTTTCTCATTTAAGATTTGGGACCACAGATCCTTGCTAAAATGTTACATAATGACAATCATATTTTCTATTTTTACTCTGTGATTCCCCTTCTTTCTTCTGCATTAAAGGTGGGAACATGATAAGCTAATAACAGCGGGAGCGTATCTACAGATGGGGGGATGACAGATGCATAACTTGGACAAGACTGAAAGACAACAGGGTAATACTCTTGACGTGAGAGGTTTTCACTTGTTGCAACTTGCATTAGTAGCCACTGAAGTGGTAGGAAGAGTGGGTCAGCTTTCAGGCAGCCAAAGTGTGGCAGACCATGCTGTAGGCAGCATCCTTGCTTTTAACACCGAAACAGGAGGAATAGAGGTTCCATTCTGCTCCTCTCCTAGTGATTTTAAGTTGTCTTCTGTGGCTTACTGTGCTGTGGGGAGATCATAGTCTGTTTATGATAGGAAATACAGTGATGCTCATAAAGAACGGTGGGGAAATTACTCATCCTCCTTTCTTTCAATGTTTTTATTTATTTCCCTTTTCTATACATCACAAAGTATTAGGTTTATTAAAATAATTATGACTTCTGTATAATAGTAGAAATTGAACAAATGGGAACAGCAAGAGCTATCCTTTTCTTTACCTACTCTTGTACTAAAAATGTTGTGGATCCTGCTCTGAATAAAACACCTCTGTACCCTTTTTCTGTAAAACTCAATTACATGAATTAAAGCTCATAAATTGCACTAATTAGAATAGGTACTACAAAAAGCTTTATTCTTAACTAAAATTCCTGTTGTATATTTGCTAGTTCATTGAGCAAAAATTTAGTTGCTCAAATTAAAATCTGTCTCTGGCAGTAGGATGTTTCCCCTACAAACCATTCCTTTTGGGAGAAGAAGACTAAGCGACTTCTTTGCCAGGGACAGGAGTGTCTCTTTGGATTTCCTAGAATGTGGTGTTAGTGGAAACAATGTCAGCTTTCCTGGCCTGGTTGTCTGTGTCAGCTGGGTCTTTGCTGCAAAGTCTTACGTTGCCTTGAAGAAGGCAAAGAGAATATGTCCCTAAAAAAGGTTAAGCGGGAAAAGACCCCTTGTACTGGAGGTTAGGAACAGATTGGTTGGCAGGTGAGGAGTGACATCTGTACAGTCATTTCTCTCTCTTGCTCCCATTTTATGGATAGGAATGTGTGTCTTGAGTGGGACAGAGTTGAGGTAATTGTTTTTGAAACAGGGATGGCATGTGAAAATGTCACCTGCTACTGATGAATGTACAATATGCTTAGAAAATACTGAATGACAGAAAATACTTGAAAGAGGCATAACAAGCTCACCCCTATCATAGGCATGATCAATTTCGCCTGTATGTGGTATGGAAACTTGGCTTTGAAGTTACCTGGTTGGGTTTTTTGGCAGTTCTTGTGCTTGCTGGCAAGATGAAAATGATTATTTCTGCACCCTACAAAACTTATCTTCAATGATATAAATATTATTATCTGTTACATAAGTCTATTTAGTAGAGAGAAGGTCTTTCCCTTACCTCAGGTAAAATCTAGCCATATTTCTTCAAGTAATTACATGAGCAAGAAAGAAGATACCTGGTACAGAGAAGAAATATATTTGTTTGGAGAATCGTTTGCAGTTGAGGGTATCTTCTGACTTGGAATAAAGTTTAGTGACAAAAGAATGATTAAGCTTAACTGTAAAAAAAAAAAAAAAATCCTTACAAAGTACTTAAACTAGAGTTAATCCTCTTGAAAATAATTTTTGTCTTTTCAGAGACTAAGAACTGTATTTTCTTCCTAACCTGCCATTATGTGCACAAGCATTCCAGGATACATCGATACGAACTACCTGAAGTAGGTAGCTTTACAGCTACCTTAAAGGAGGTTGCAGTGAGCTTGGTGTTGGCTTCTTCTCCCAAGTAACTAGCAATAGGATGAGAGGAAATGGGCTTAAGTTTAGATGGGATATTAGGAAGAATATTTTTTTACTGACAGAGTGGTTGAGGCATTGGAGCAGGCTTCCCTGGGGGGGTGGAGTCCCCATCCCTGGAGGTGTTCCAAAACTCTGTAGACATGGTGGGACATGGTTTAGTGGTCATGTTGGTAGTGGTAGTGTTGGGTTGACTGTCATACTTGATGGTCTTAGAGGTGTTTTCCAGACTTAGTAATTCTGTGATTCTAGGAACACAGAATTGGATTAATGGGTAGTTGTGAAGGGTTTTTAAAACTGACCTCTTCAGGCTTGGTCCGATGAGTATCCAAATGCATAGTAATATATGGTAGTCTTAGCAGTTAACAGATGCAGGTCCATTTTTTTTATTTTTTAGAAAAAATTACAGTTCAAGCAGGTTAATATTCTGTAAGGGAATATTAACCTGTTCACATTTTGTAAGATTTTTTTCACATTATACTTTCATGGATATTTTCAGCATGAGTTCCAAGAAGACTTCCTGTACGCGGGCCGTGGTGTGCCTCTGACTGCTTTTCATTCTGTGGCACACTGCCTGTTCAGCTCTGTAGTCCTCAGCTTTCTCCTGTACAGGTGTCTCCTTTTTAACTGCACAAAATCATCCTTCAAGTGCTTAAGGTTTCACTCTTACTAAGTCTAAAAATAGACACTCATACTAGAAAACGTACTTTTTTTTTTTTATGGCAAGCTGGAAAGGTGGGTTAGTCAGGAGAAGAATTTCCTGTTCCTGTCCTTTCCCATTTATTTTGTCAGCAGTGGACTGCACAGGAGGAAGAGCCTCAGAGTTAAATGGGCGAGGCAGAGGAATTGATCACTTGGGGAAAAAAGATGTCACAGGAACTTTGCTTTCAATTTTCTGATGCTTTTCTGAAAGCAAGCTGCTATTCTCTAGGCACGTGGAGTAAATGTTTTGTCTTCCATTCTTTCAGAACTTACCTCTTGTTACTGTGGTTTTGGTTGTGAGTTGTTTCCTGTTCCATGATGATACTGAGGCATCTTCCCTGCTCTGCTCTTATTTTTATCTTCTGCATTTTACCCTCAGGTTATGTTACTGCAAACTTTGTTCTTTTCCCCTCAGACCCAAATTGCACAGCATGAGATACTAAAAGCAGCTTTGATGTCCTGCACTAAAAATACTATAATCCAAACAGAACATGCTTCAGCTGTTTAAAAAAATAAATTCTTAAAATTACCTTATTCCTTGTAACGTTAAGAATTGCTTTGTCTTATTAGCATGTAATATTTGTCCAAAATTCTTAATGATAAAAATATTTTTAAGATTATAAACTCCTGTAGCTTTCACTTGGTGCAACACTGGGCTGATGTGCAAGACCTAAGAAAATACCACTAAAGGTTTTGATGGAATTATTGCTTAAAACATCAGCATTTTAACAACTGACAGGCAGGTCTGACGTTTGGTAGATTTGGTATGCTACTGTTTGGAGCACAGAGATGTATCCTCCAAGTATTGCTTTGGTAGTATCATACCAGATAATGAGAAGAAACACTTCAACACTTCAGAGACAGTTTGGATCCTAGACAGATTTTGAGATAATTTACTTACTGTGACAGATGTGTTTTTTATGAATGATTTCATAGTAAAAGCTGGGATAGAAATGATTAGCTTATATACAGCCTGCTTTTTTTCTTCCTTCCTTAATATTGTGTTTTTTATGAGTGATTTCATAGTAAAAGCTGGGATAGAAATGATTAGCTTATATACAGCCTGCTTTTTTCTTCCTTCCTTAATATTGTGCTGCTATGGGAAGTTAGCAAAGAACACATGAAGGAAGATAGCCCCATTTCAGATCTCATGGTATTTTTAGTGCAGGAAGTAAAAAAAGGCAACAAGTAGAGGCTTATCAGTTGATTGTAGGTGTGAGCAGCATTACTGTTTGTAGCAATATGTAATGTGTATGGTGGTACATGCAACACAGTGATCTTTGTTTATATATAACACTTTGGAGTGACATTGTTCTGCCTGACGTGATTTTTTTTTGTTGTTGTTCTAGCTTTGTGTTTTTAATTAACTTTTAAGGTAAATGCTGTTTGAAATCATGTGGAATGAGGATGTCTGTACTATGGGCTTTGTGGTGTTCAACAGTGCTGTTTAAACCCAGATGGTGGAATATGATGCTTAACTGAATTGTCAGATAAATTATAAAGACTGATTTCTCCAGGAAAACAAAACAAAACCAAACCAACACTTGAGTTTTGACTCCCCTATACCAGACTCTTCTTTATTCTTCAGCATGCTGAGCAGTTGGCCTGTATCATTGCAGTCTGATGCTTCAGTGCTGAGCATGTTTAGCAAACCTGGTTGGCTGCTAAAGGGGGATGCCAGAACTAAATGTCAGCCAGATGTGAATAATACACATTCTAACATAAACATCCTCAATGTTCAAAACTTCAAAAATAATGAATAGGAAATGTATAATATTTAAAAAACATGAACTCCATCTTTTGAAGAATTTTTATGATTGAGGATATACTGGTGTAAGAACTGAATTAATAACTACTTTTTTTTTTGTTAAATCTTACTTCATTTCTGCTTTGTTTCTGTTTCAAAAGTATTTTTTAAAATTATGCTATCTTGGAAAGGATACAGTTTCTCTTCAGTTTTGCTATTATTATTGATTGTCACTGCCTTTATACATCAGTATAAGTGCCAGTATAGTTTTGTGCAGGGGGAGCTAGTGCACACACTTTCTTCCATACACTGTGATGAAGGTGATTCAGGGTTTAGATGGAAATATTGGTACAAAACTGGGGCTTTTAGTTGTTGAATCTTTCCTGACCTTTCAAGGAGTATCTGAAAATGATCAGTCAGCAGAGTCCCATGGACTTTTTGATGCAGCAGCAAGTGGAGAAAATGGATGTACAAAAATGAAAGAGTAAGGGGCTAAGTTTGAGGAGTTTGTGTGTGCAACATTCTGTGTTTTCCACATGCTGGTTAGATTTTTAGCTTGATGCTGTCCTCCTAGCAAGAGTCCAAGACTGAAATTGTCACTTTCCGAGCTGCATTACTGTTAATTTAGTGGTGGTGGGGAAAATAGAAGACAGAAAAGAGTCCAGAGACAGCTAAACAAACAAAAAAAAATATAATTTGGCACTAATGGATCTATTTTACTCCTTCATATAAAGTAGTCCATGTTCACAGGAAACTTTTTTATGTTTTGAGGGACAGGAGACATGAAAGGAGGGGGAATATTCAGATTTAGCTAGTAGTCTTTTTAACTTTCTACTTTAGCTGAATTCCTTCATTTGTAATTAGGGTTGAGTACTCAGTCTAATGATGACAGTTATGGCTATAATATACTCAGCTCTCCACACCTTGGGTTTTTTGTCTGACATGGCTTCACCGATTTCAGCCTCAGCTTACACCAAGCACTGGGTTTTTCAGCAACATGAAGAGGCATGAGTGGTCTTGGATAGATTGGAGGTCTCTGTGTCATGTCCTGACAAGCAGCATGAGCATACTGGGGAGCTCACATACCTTTCTTGCAGGGCTGTCGTTCTTCCTGCCTTGCCTCCCAAGGCTCTGAGCATGTGCCTGTATCCCATCGCTTTCCAAAGCACGTTTTTGTTTCCTTCCTTATGCATTACTCTGGATATACTATTTTCTCTTCGTAGTTTTTCCTGGCTCTTCTTCAGGTATGAGGTCATCAGCTCCCCTGCCAGGATGCTGCCCTGTTTCTTTAGCAGCTGAAGCCCAGCAGTGGCAGAATCCTTGGGAGCTGCCTGGTTTGTGGCTCCCATGTGCATGGCATCCTGCTTGGCTGGCTACACATCCATGAAGTGCTCCAACCTCAGAGGAAATCATTGCCCCCACCTCTTCTCTTATTTTATTATGCCTTCCCTCCCACCACCAGCCCTAGCCTGAGAGCTGAATCAGTCATCTCTTGTTTACACAAACATATAAAACTGTATGTGAATGTTCCTTATGTGTAAACTAGGGTTTTCTTAATGTTTATCTTGCTCCAAAATGGGACTTTAAAAATAATTATGAAGAGCTTTTTTTTGTCCATTCTTCAAGTGTTTCAGGAGTACTTAGGGAGCCTTAGTCAGAGTGAGACCTTGGATAAATCACATAGTAAGCTGACCCTGCAAAACTCAGAGCAGAATAGATGGACCAAAAACAAATGGGACTTTAAAAATAATTATGAAGAGCTTTTTTTTGTCTATTCTTCAAGTGTTTCAGGAGTATTTAGAGTGAGACCTCAGATAAATCACATAGTAAGCTGACCCTGCAAAACTCAGAGCAGAATAGATGGAACAAAAACAAAAGATGAAAGAGAAAGTATTACAGGTCTCTTAATTGGGAAGGGGTCGTGGAGGGAGAAATCTAGTAGTCTGCAAAACCAGTAGTTGGTGACAGAGCAAGTGCTAACCTAGATATTGTTTCTCAGCCAGTGTTCTAAAATATTTTAGTTTTGTTACTTCCTTACAACAATTTTTTATAGATATAAGTAGGAAAAAGGCATCCTAAGTAGTTGAAATTCGAAACAAAAATATTTCCAGGTTCTAACAGAAGGTTGTTTTGTCTTTAGTAAAAGAGAGCACTTACAAATGTAATAGTTTATGATCTTTTATTTTTTCTCCTTTTTCTGTGTATGCCCTTTTGTTTTGTGTTTGGTTTCGTTGTTTTTGTTTTTGCTTTTTTAATTACTTGGATATAGTGTTGGTTCTGTTGTTTCCCCTTCCATCAACATGTTTCTCTGACTGTTTTATATTTTTTAACATATTTGCTGTTAAGTACACAGATTCCTATGAATTTCAACTCTTTCATACAAAATTAATGAAAATGTCCACTGTTATTTGTCCTCCTTCTTATATTACATTCCAGTGTTCAGGTTGAAGACTATTCCTGTCAACAAGGTGCAATGTACAGTGCCAGTGGTGCTGTTTCCACGCTTCACTCTTGTGTCCAGCTGGAGCGTTGACTACAAAAGTAATGGAATAGTAGAGGTGGCTTCACCATCCTCTTTTTTTTGTGTCCCAACAAGCCCCTAATAAAAGGTCCAAAAAAGCTTGTGGCTTTAATTAAGTCTGACTTTCCCAAGCCTAACTTCGATCCCAGTTACACTGTTGCATCCACTGGTTAATGCCTGCACACCTGTGGGGATTCCTGCGAGTTTCAGAGACTTGCATGAAGCCCCCACCTCATTTCAGAGTGACTAACATGCTAATTTTGCAATCTCTTTTAATTTCTCATTCTAATCACTCGGTATCTTGCAAACTTCTGCAGTTCTTTATGGGTGAGCTTGTGATATTTTGCTATAGGAAATTTCTGTAGAAAAAATGTCACTGTTCTTTTTGTTCTTCAAGGGACCTGTAACTTCAAAAAGCAGTAAGGTTCATTTAGGCCATACAGCCATAAAAAGATGTTCTGCTACAGGTTTTTTCTATGGGATGGGATGTGTGTTTTGTTTTCTTTTGGAGGTGTTTTGTTGTTGTTTGGTTTAGGGTTTTCTTTTTTTGGTGTGGGTACTGTTAGCTCTTATTCCTTAATTAGCGTAGTACCTGCCATTGAAGTGCAAGATCATAATACTTCCTTAAAATGTCTCCTCCTTATTGTTTGTATTGCTTGCTTTTAGGGATTTTCTTTTTACTTGATGTTCTTAATGATTCCTGTATGTTTAAAAAAAAAAAACAAACAACCAAACCAACAACAAAAAACCCCAACAAACCCCAAGGTTAGCACTGTTTATTTTAAAACTGGCATCCGTTTGTGCCAGTTGTTTTTACTGTGCTTTTATGTAACTCCTACACTCAAAATCTGTGACAGCTTTTGGGTGCTTTGGTTTCTCTTGTCAAACTAGTAAGTAATTTTGCTTTCACTTTGTCTCCACAATTTACATCTTGAAACACCTGCTCTTGCATTTTACAGGTGTGTTGTGCTTCTCTGTACTTAGACTATATGCACTTGTATAATAAAGTGTTTTGTTTTAAACTGCTTTCTCTAGACGATTATTTGCACTAACATTCTGTAATGTAGTCGAGTCCATGATTGTTGTCTGACTGCTTAACCTAAAATCAGAAATGGTTCAAAGCTCCAGTTTAAAATGTTTTAAAATTCAGTATCTGCTTTACAAATAAATACTCTACTCATGAATCAGTGCAGTGTTCTTGCATACTTTTCATACTTGTCTGTATGTTAATGTATGTCTCTGCAATCCCAAGACACCAGTGTTTCTCTTTTTTTTTACCCCCTTTCTTCAGCAGAGATTTCTTCTGGTCGGGACAGTCCATTGTGGCACTCTTTGGATCAGTGACATTCTCCTGACAATTCTTGTCAATCACCACACGCTTTCAGTAATCCCATTTTGACTGGAAAATCCTATAAAATGTTTCTGCACATTTCTTACCACAGCAAGCCACTGACTGGCTACAGCCACTCAGGAGCTAATAGTCTAGAGTAGTACATTTGAGTAGATAATTGTTCTCTAGTTCCATTTATTTTCTTTGAACATTTTTTGTTGCAAGGTGTCTCAATTCTCTTTGTTCCCCTGCTTGTCTGTATCTAATTGAGGAGATTTCAAAGGCATAAATCATTTTAATTTCAAGCTGACTGCCTGTAGCCTTTTGTACCATTGAGAACATTTTCCTTCTCCTTGAATATCCTGTTTAGCAGTAATCCATAACTTTGAGTAGCTTGTGTCCAAGGATAAAAAAAGCTATGTAAAGGTGGTCATAAGCAAACTCATCTGTAGTTCTCAGTTACTACAAAATTTTTAAACCAGATGGAATGTTTTGTTTTTTAAAACAGATTGACTCTTACATAGAGTTGGCCTAGGAAGGGGAGATGAAAAACTTGTCTTTGTAACGCTGAGCATTTCAGGGACTGTATTCTAGAGAAAATAAGGGTTGAACCTTCAAGGGTGTTTGAACAGAGGGAACTTGACTTAATTTTGCAGTATGATGTAGTAACACTCAAAGCAATAGAGATCATTCTTAGGTATTTGAAAGAAAATTGGGGAAAAAAAATAAATAAATTAAAAAAAAAAAAAAAGAAACAAAACAACAACAAAATCTTTTAAGGTACATTTGGGGATGTCCCAGGAAGTAATCTAGGAGCCCTAAAGAGTCTCCTCTAAGAATCTCAGCTATTCTGCTTTCCCAGAAGGCAGCAGCAGTGCCCAGAAAAATGTGCTATAGAAGCAGAGAATTATAACAGGCAAAAAGCAGACAAGATACAGGCGATGTTTTCTTGTCTTAATCTCAGTTGTAAATATACTAAAATAGTGTAAATGACCACGGCATATTAAGTGCTTCATAACACTGCTAACAGCCTGAAAGCGTTTTGTGTCATGGCTAAACACAGAAATAATCCATAGCTGCAAAAGGAGGGCTATGTTTAATTGCACAAACAGGGGACAGAAGGAGGTGTGAATCAACAATTTAAGTAGTAAAATCTGCAAGCAGAAACAAAGAATACAGAATAAGCAGGAAGGATTTCTGGTGGAACAAGAACTGCTTCTAGTCCTAAGGAGGAGAAAGTAAATAATCTCAGTAGCAGATGAGATTGCTTCCCACACCTTTTTCTGGTGGAGGAGATTGTGAGCATTAAAAACATCCAGGGACAGCAAAGGGAAATGGGGAAGTCTCCCACCAGTTCCTGCTTCAGAGTCCAAATGTCTCCCTCACCTGTTCACCTCCACTTCAGCAGCTAGGACCGTGGAGGACCATAACCATCAGTGTTTAACTGCCTGGCATCAGCTCAGTGGTGTTGTGTACTCAAAGCTAATTTAGGATAAGATGATTAGGGCCTAGCTGTTTGAATATGTAGTGATAACAGCTGATAATGATTAACAACCATTGGCAACGTGAATGAATGTCAATCTGGTTAAGTATTGTTATGAAGTTTGCAACTGGCTTCATTTATCAGGTTTCAAAATCTTCCCATCACAGCTACCTTACCCTTAGCTGTGTTAAGCAGTAACTGCTTATCAGTACAGGGACAAGTGAAGCATCTACATGGGTTTTCCTGATCAAAGCCTACAACTATTTTGGCATAGTTAAGAATTTGCAGCAATTGAAGGCTAGAAATGTGATTACCTGTTTTGAGGCAAAGAAATTGTGCACAACTTCATCAGAACCAGATGACAATGAAAGCATGCACGTGTTTTGTGCAGCTCTAGCTAGGAATCTGTAATATGCTTACTGTAACTTGGCACTCACATGCATAATTTATGTTCTGTAAGCTCTGCATGGAGTCTGCTTCTGAGCCTCTCTATGCTGTGATCCTAAATCACAAAGGCTTATTAAATGTTCTTCCTTTTCTGGTTTGCAGTACAAGTTCAAAATTCACAGATTAGATCAAAATAAAGATGAAAAAATCCTATTGGATTGATTTCTATTAAAAATTTTGACTATCACATGTTCTCTCACTTCCAGATGCATATACTTCCATGTTATCAGTATATGTGTGATCACTAACTTGTGTTTTGTTCAGTTTTATACTGAGTGATGTAAGTTTACTCTCTGTTGCCAGAGTTGTCCTTAGATGTGATTTCACAAACCTGTGGAAAGTACTGTGTGTTAAATTTCTTCTAGAGGTTTAGGGGTTTTCTTGAAGTCTCTGCCTTCACTAGAACTGACATTCTTCACGCTCAACCCTTCTATCTTTTGGTATCTGAAAACAGGGTGGGTTGTTTTTTCTGGTAAAGGGAGAGAGAAGGGCAGAGGATAAATTGTAAAACTTTCACCCAACGAAAATCAGAGTTACTGCCTTCTTTTTTTGATGATTCTGACTGTATCATCTCCCTCTTCTTAAATAAGCTGATTGCCCCTCCTTTTCCCTTCCCCTGGACTGGAAAAGAAAGAAAATAATCAGTACAATAGGCTTTCCAGAATTCTGAAATCCACAGAAAATGTGTTTCTGTTCTCTCTTTTAAACAAATCTCAGAGAAATATGAATTGAAATAATTACAAAGACAATATGACATTGGTTGTTATACAGCAGGGAAATGGCTGTGTATTATGCATCTTGTAGCTGTGACTAATTTCACTTTATGTCTGCTGAAATCCTTGTGTTTGCGTAACACCTGAAAATTGTGTGAAGTTTTTAAAATAACTGATGCAAATTTGTGTCTCATCTTCAACTAGGGAGAAAGAGCCACATAAAATCAATTTTTGCACAAATTGGAGTTCATAGCGCACCTCAAAAAATGTTTGTTATCTTGAATAAAGGCACCAATAACTACAGTAATAGCACACGAAAATAAGTGAGAAAGGGTTTGGCAAAACTTAGCATTCTGATAGAACTGTAATGAAAGCCAAAAAAAGTGGCTTGCAAATGCAGACAGCTCCTCAGGTTTGCCTGGGCCTAGGGGGGAGTTCTGCTTTTTGAGCCTGTTGTTGCCTGTGATGGATGTGCAGCTATACTTCAAAACCTACGCTTTGGGCGGGAATTGGTGGTGGGGGAGATGTTTTTACTCATGAGGGAAACGACCTATCTCAGTGTAAATGGGCTTCCCAGTATAACCCTTGGTATGTGAGGAACTTGACCTGGCAGTACCACACTAGGCACCAGTGTGTGCAGCTCAGGAACTCCTTTGTTTCTGTGATGTTGCCATGCTGCTGGGAGACCTCGCTTTATATAAGGTGTTTGCATAGCCCAATTACCCTCAATTAAGCATTTCAGTTTTTAATCGTGATGCTCTAAAAGTAGCTTGTTTCTGTAGTATGGCGTTGTGTGGGAGTGTAATCCTGTGAGAACGTGGCTAGAGGAGGCGAGGTCAGTATGGCAATGCTCAGCACCCTTACAGAGATGGCTGGTAAAATGTGGTGTTTGAAAACATTGTGTAGTCCCGGTAATGAGGGGCTTGCATGTACAGGAGTGTAACATTTGGTTTACAATACAAACTTCTTGTCCTAACATGATTAATTGCCTGCTTGTCTTCATATATGTCTGTGGATATAAGCACCTATATAGCGTATGTTTGTGTGTATGTGTGGTTATGCAGTGGTTGAATTAGGATGTGCAGTGAGGCATAGGTCTGTCCAAGCAAACAGGACAGCGATGCTTGGGCTCTAGATTTTGTCCAAGCTGAACCAGACCAGCATGGGTGGATACATTTTTGCCCAAAATAAATGCATTGAGAAAATGTTGAGTTTGTTTCTTTTTTTTCAGTAAACACATTTAACTGTTTTTATCTCAAAGGGGAAAAAAAAACCAAAAACAAACAAACAAAAAAAAAAACCCAAACAAACAAACAAAACAACAACCAACCAACCAAAACCAAACCAAACTTACAGAACATTTACTGCATGTTTTCAGTTTCGTTTCACTGTAGTTATTTAAAGTGTGTTAGTCAACTTTGTTTTCTGATTATTTTTTTTTTTTTTTCTTATTTCTAGATGGTGCAAAAGAATTGCCATTGCCCAGTCAAGATGAACAGAATGGCTTCCTTCAATGAGTTTGTTTCTTTTTTTTCAGTAAACACATTTAACTGTTTTTATCTCAAAGGGGAAAAAAAAACCAAAAACAAACAAACAAAAAAAAAAACCCAAACAAACAAACAAAACAACAACCAACCAACCAAAACCAAACCAAACTTACAGAACATTTACTGCATGTTTTCAGTTTCGTTTCACTGTAGTTATTTAAAGTGTGTTAGTCAACTTTGTTTTCTGATTATTTTTTTTTTTTTTTCTTATTTCTAGATGGTGCAAAAGAATTGCCATTGCCCAGTCAAGATGAACAGAATGGCTTCCTTCAATGAGAAAACAGAATATTCATTTTTTAGGATTATGTCTACAACATGAAGCATTTAACAGTAGCCATCTTTGGGAACATTCATCTATGACCTGAAATGTCCTGATCCTGGGGAAAAAAAAAAAAAGGATTTCATTACGTCTATAATTTTATTTTTTTTTAAATCTATAAAATGCATTTTTATGACTAATCATATTTGCTTATGCACAACACGAATACAGAAATCATAAACCAGAGATTATTTTAAAACGCACATTTGTGTTTGTGCATTCAGTATACAAGATACATAATTTTAATCAAATTTTAAATAATATTTTAAATTATCTATATTTATTAATAAATGAAGACTTGGCAAGAAGATTTTGTCATCCATGGACAAGAATAAAGCAGGTTCCCCCAGAATGGATGGTAATTTTGTATTGGGTAAAATCAATAACTTAAAAGTAGAACAAGAGGAAGACAGCATTAACTGTACTCTAGAAAGAATGGATATAAAGACAGAACAAGATGATTTCAAACATGGGGACAGCAGTGATGAACAGGAAGAGAAAGAAAAGAACTTCATTACCAACAACACTGGCAAATACTTATCTACAGAAAATGAAGATAATTATGGATCTCTTTTTTCTCAGTATAGTAGTACGCTGTATGATGTAGCAATGGAAGCTGTGACACAAAGCCTCCTTTCTAGCAGAAACATAAGCTCCAGAAAAAAGTCACCTGCTTGGAACCATTTTTCTATATCTCCTAGGGATAGCACTAAAGCAATATGTATGTACTGTTTGAAAGAATTCAGCAGGGGTAAAAATGAAAAGGACCTGAGTACAAGCTGTCTCATGAGACACGTGAGGAGAGCCCATCCCACTGTACTAGTTCAA
This sequence comes from Merops nubicus, assembly GCF_000691845.1. Classification (NCBI taxonomy): domain Eukaryota; kingdom Metazoa; phylum Chordata; class Aves; order Coraciiformes; family Meropidae; genus Merops; species Merops nubicus. The sequence goes on from NW_008582087.1 coordinate 20,670, forward strand.
AGAAACCGAAGTATGCCAGGTATAGCCCATCCCACTGTACTAGTTCAAAGCAATCTAAGCATGCCAGGTATATCCTCCTTTTCTTCACCTACGTTGTTACTGCCACCCCAGTCTGCAGACGTTGGAGACCTGAGTTCTATGTTATCCCCCATAAAACTGGTCAAGAAAGTGGCTTCTAAAATACCATCTCCAGATAGAATAATTGAGGAATCCGTTTCTGTTGTTTCTTCCGAAGAAATATCAGATCTTTCCGTTTCTGAAAAGTGCATCAAAGAAGAAGTCATGGTTGAATCATCTCCACAGCTATCCAACAACCAGTATGATGACACTGCAGAGAATGTAGCAGAAAAAAACGTTGTAATTCCAAAGAGCACATCAGGTTCCAGAAGGAGATCTGCTGTCTGGAAACACTTTTATTTGTCGCCTCTAGATAATTCTAAAGCTGTTTGCATCCACTGCATGAATGAATTCAGTAGAGGGAAAAATGGAAAAGACCTGGGGACAAGTTGTTTAATAAGACACATGTGGAGAGCCCATCGTTCTATTGTCCTGCAAGAGAATGGGGGTGGTACTAGCATACCACCCCTCTACACTGCACCTCCAACACTGTTGCCTTCTTTACTACCCTCAGATAGTGAACTGAATTCTATGTCGTCCTCTCCCGAAAAACTAATGAAAGAATCAACTTCTGTTTCTTCTTCTCCAGACAGAATCTCTGAGGAGATCCATACCAATCTCTCTTCTGGAGATGCTCTTGTGGAAGATTCAATGCTGTCGTCTTCTGATGATATAGGTGAAGTCTCCTTTATTTCATCTCCTGAGAAACAGTGTGAGGGATTAGGTCCACTAATATTTGAACCTACTGCTGTATTTCAGCAAAACAAAAGGATTATGAAAAGGCTTAAATCGGAAGTTTGGCACCACTTTTCACTGTCACCTGCAGACAGCCTGAAAGCAGTATGTAGATACTGCAGTTGTGTGATAAGCCGTGGTAAGAAAGGAGATGTGGGCACAAGCTGCTTGATGAGACATCTGTATAGACGCCATCCTGATGTGATTGGGAACCAAAAGAGCTTTCTTGATGTGAGTTTGGCAAACTCTCCTTACGCCACCTTGGCTTCTGCAGAATGTTCATCCTCAAAGTTGACTGACTTGCCTACAATGGTTACACACGATAATCAAATTATATTTCCTGTTAATAGTAAGAAGACCTCAAAACTGTGGAATCACTTTTCAATTTGTTCTGCAGATTCAACAAAAGTAATATGCATGCACTGTGGCCGTACAATAAGTAGGGGGAAAAAGCCAACAAATCTAGGCACAAGTTGCCTTCTAAGACATTTGCAGCGGTTTCATAGCAACGTGTTGAAAACTGATGTCTCAGAGACAGTGTTATCCTCCTCTACGGATAACCACGTGCCCCTGAGCACAGAGTTACTAGCGTCTTCAAATTTTGATGAAACCAATGACAAGTTTTGTGACTCTCACCCAGTTGCCAAAAAAATCACAAGTCTCGTAGCCGAAATGATTGCACTTGACCTTCAGCCATATTCTTTTGTAGACAACATTGGCTTTAACAGGCTGCTTGAATATTTGCAACCTCAGTATTCTTTACCTTCTCCATCTTACTTTTCTAGGACAGCAATTCCAGATATGTATGATAATGTAAAACAGATAATTATTTCACATCTTAAAGAAGCTGAAAGTGGAGTGATCCATTTTACATCCGGAATATGGATGAGCAACCAAACACGAGAATATCTCACCCTGACAGCTCATTGGGTAACATTTGAGTCTTCATTTCGACCACAGTGTGAGGATTACCACTGTTCAGCCCTATTAAATGTGTCACAGGTTGATTGTGACTACAATGGAATCAGTATCCAAAAGCAGTTAGAGTACTGGTGGGAAACGTGGATTACTTCCATCGGCCTTCAGATCGGGATTACTGTTACTGATAATCAGAGCATAGAGAAAACTTTAAACGAGGGTGATCATTCAAGTGTACAATGTTTTAGTCACACTGTTAATGTCATTGTAAATGAGGCTATTAAAAGCCAGAGAATGGTTCAGAATCTGCTTAGTATTGCAAGAAAGATCTGTGAACGCGTCCATCGGTCAGCAAAAGCAAAAGAGAAGTTAGCTGAGCTGCAAAAAGAGTATGAGTTGCCTCAGCATCAGCTAATACAAGACGTTCCTTCGAAGTGGAATACATCATTTCACATGCTGGAACGTCTGATTGAACAGAAGAGAGCAATTGATGAGATGTCAATAGAGTGCAGCTTTCGGGAGCTAATAAGCTGTGACCAGTGGGAAGTCATGCAGTCGGTGTGTCACGCTCTCAAACCTTTCGAGGCTGCAAGCAGGGAGATGAGTACACACATGTCTACGCTAAGCCAAGTGATTCCAATGATTCATATACTTAACAGGAAAATAGAAATGCTGTTTGAGGAAACAATGGGCATAGATACTATGCTGAAATCTTTGAAAGAAGCTATGGTGAGTAGGTTGTCCTCCACACTTCACGATCCAAGGTACATTTTTGCTACGCTTCTGGATCCCCGGTATAAAACATCCTTATTTACAGAAGAGGAGGCTGAACAATATAAACAAGACTTAATCAGGGAGCTGGAAATAATGAGTTCTACCTCAGATGATGATAAACCTGTTTCCAATGGATGTGATATAGGTTCACCATCTACAAATTCATGTGGGGAAGATAATCTTTGGTCACTTATGGGTGACATGAAGAAAACGAAAGACCTGAAAGAGAGAACGAAGTTACCAGAGGAAATGGTGCTTTCTTACTTGGAGGAAGAAGTGCTTGAGCATAACTGTGATCCTCTAACTTACTGGAACTTTAAGAAGTCATCTTGGCCAGTACTGTCAAAATTGGCTGTCAGATTCTTGGGTTGTCCGCCAAGCATTGTTCCTTCAGAGAGATTGTTCAGTACATCCAATGAAAGCAACAACTTTAGTCAGTCAAGGTTAATGATTGAACACTTTGAAAAGCTTATCTTTTTGAAAGTGAATCTTCCTTTAATATACTTCCAGTATTGAAACTAATGAACAAACTGCTAGACTAAATCTGTTGTTGCTCACTGGATATTAACTATCTATAACTCGGATTTTTAAATTGCTCCAGTAGGGGCCATGTATGACATCTAATCAGTGACTATAATTCCAAATTCTAGTTTCATTTTTTTCAGCTTTCAATATGTCTACATGTGCCTTATTCATAGTACTTCAGGCCAGATATTGTATATATGTTTTTTAAAAGCTCACACTAGAGATAGCCTGTCTTGACAAATTATACAAAATTATGTAGGTTTTAATCCATAATTGTAAATGATCTTTAAAAAAGCTCAGTCATTTGTTTTAATAGAATGGCAAAAAAAAGATGTAAACAGTTCTATTCTGTAGTTTTTTATTCAATTATTATGTAAAAACCATAAACCAGGTACTGTATTTTAGTTGAACATTGCTTTAATTGCAACAGAACAGCTTTTGTAGTTGTCAAAAGCAAGCTGTACATGAAAGATGGGGTTCAAGCTGTCTTTTTATCACGTGGTCTTTTTAACTGCAAGCCCTAAAAGTACTTAAAGCATCAAGAAGAGTTGTTGAGGAAGGTGTGTGTTTACTGGAGACTGTTGACTGAGTATCTGAAAATAAATCTTAAATTTGAGATGATGTGGAATGTCAGTTACACAGCAATCGGTAGTAAAACTCCCCATTCTGGGTTCTCCTGTTCAGGTCTGACATTTTGACTTGAACTACAGAAATACTCTGGGTATTTAAAAAAGCTCTTTGGAAGTCTTATCAAAGTATGTGAATTAATGCTTGTTATTTAATGCCGTGTAAAAAAAAAAACAAGGCAAGAAACTTACCAGGAAGACTCTAATGTCACTCTAAAGCCTTTTCCAATCTTTAGTGCATCGAAACTTTGAGGTTCCCTGTTGTAAAATGGAGCCTGTACTCCTAACATAATTTCAGTTGTGTAGAAGAGCCTGTCTTAAAGCTCCTAGTACAGAAATAACTGGTCTTCTGATTTTCAGTAATAGCCTTATGGATATGGTGCACTGCTTAGAATTTTATGTAGTAGGGGTAATTCTTAACTGTTGGTGTCCAGCAGGCAAATGGGATATAGAGCCCTCAAAACCCCAAATAAGACAGAAAAAAATATAGCCAGCATTTTAATCTGGAAGGAAAATTCTCTGTGTTTTTTTTTTTAAAACTCTAGAAAGATTAATCTTCTCATTTCAGTTTTCATTGAATTATTCTTGGGAAACAAGTAATTTGCCTATGACCTTTTAGGAAAGTTGTAGCTTTGTTAAAATACTGTACCTATGCCTAATCTAATTTTGCATTTACTATGTTTTAGTGTATTTATAAATGGTGAACTCAGTTTCTGAAATTAAACATTTTATTTGCAATTTTCTAGTAGTAGTCAACACTGCCTTTTATTTTCAGATGGATTTAAGACAAGCATTGAATAAAAAATTGACACAATTGTAATCCTAAGTATACCAAAGAACATGCTATGTGAAACAATTGGTTTTCCATTTAGGACTTTGGACTTAAGCTTGGCTTCTGGTTCTTTTCATTTCACTCAAGCTACTCAACCTCAGGAAGATTTGTTGAATTCTTTCCCGGGTTCATTTGTTTTCCATGTGATGTTTCTCTAAACCTTTTATGGTGTCAGGTATTTCAATTGTTATTTCGTCAGTTATGTTTACACCTGAACTATTTAAGTAAAGTATTATATAGCATACATTGGAAAAATTCATACTGCATTTTGTCTCCAGTATTTTAAAGGGCAACTTTTAATTCTATCAATAGTCAGCATTTCTTTGTCATTTTAGGGTTAAATGAGAACACCATGTTTGTTTTTTTTTTTTTTTCTGCAGTAATAAACTAATTTGTTCTAGTTTATGTATAGTTGGAACTAGGTGAGTTTGAAGCAGCTTATTGGGAAACATGTTTAATTGGTTACTGGTTAATTATTATCTCAATTTTTTTCCCTCCATTTTAACTGTGAATATAACCTTGACCTCTGTAAAGGAGGTGTTTAATCTCTCCAAACCATTAGAGAGGGAGGTAGAGGATGAAGAAAATTATTTTTTTTTAACAAGTGATACAATTTTCACTCAAGGCTTGAATGTAAATACAGCCTTTGACTGAAAGCACTGTAGAGCCACCTCATACCAGCTAAGGTAGATGTGAAGAAGCCTTCCTGGAAGTCACAGTTCTCTGGATAAGCATCTAGGCTCCTCTGAAGACCTTCTTCACTACTGTGTAACTCCATGTGGAAAGCTGGAGAACATTTTGTAGCCCCCAATTTGCATCTTATTCATCTGGGTATTGTAGAGTCATGCAAACCTTTCCCCAGGGCATGAGAACGAGTCACTTTTTAAAAGCAAGATTTTCTCAGTTGTCTCCTTTTTGTACCTGCAGTTTCCTCTTGTTTTGAAGGACTTAGTTGTAAGACCACACTGTTACAGTGTCAGCTTGTTTAAGAATAATAGGCTTATGTTGGAGTCTTTGTAAAGATACTGTTCAGCCCCAAAAGACCTAAAAAACAAAACAGGTAATTCTTTAAAACTTAAAATGGGAAGCACTGAAAGCACAAAGTCCCTGTTTTTTGTTTGTAAGCCTCGATCCTTCTGTAGGAGTTAACAGGAGCAACTCCATCTTCAGTTCAGGCACTGCCACCTTTGAGAAGATGATTACTTCAAAAGAAGGGCTGAAAGCTTTCATTGAAATGTTGAGGTAAGTTATTGAGTGGGTGGGGTTTGTCTTGGGTTTACTTTACTATTTTAAATATAAATTCTTAGTGATTATTTATCTTGGTTTTCCCAACCCTTCTCATATTTGTAATGCATAGGAAGCTCCCCTATTTCACTTGACCTTTCCTCAGACTGTAGCAAAGCACACGCTGGTACCAGGGAATTTTCATCAAGCTTGACTTTGTGCTGCACCAATCCTGCAGCAGCAGCAGTTCCCTCATACATAATGATACAGTGAACCTGCAACAGCCCTATTTATTTTATTTAAACAGTTAATTTCAGCATAGTAGCAACTTTAGAAAAAAAATTTAATAAGCAGACCCTTTTTTTCCCCTCTTACCATAAAAGGTGTTGATGATACTGAAGATACTGTGTCATTGTGAGAATCCTACAGCTTTTGCTTCTTTTCAAGAGTAGGCAGGTGTAACAACTCATTGCACACCACAGCAAGAAATGTTGTGTAGTGCTTAAAAGTAGGAAGGGGAAGAAGTAGAGATCTCTAACAGCATTTCAAGGAACTCAAGCCTTGTGAAGGGTGTATAAGGGCAAGTACCTACTGAGATCTATATCGTGCTCTGGAAGCCTGTGAGAATGCTCCCCCCACACTGCCCCTTTCCATTTGGCCAGTGAGGATATACAAGGAACCAAAACCTCCATCTAGAGCAGTTTAAATTCCAGCATAGGGATGTGATTGATTAAATGTAGAGGACAAGCTCAACACAGATGTTTGCAGTTGAGAGATCTGTCCCTTAAAGCAGCATTTTTTTTCTGTCACTACAAAGAGCTGATCATAACAAACTTTCATGTAGATATCTCCAAACACAGGAAAAATAAACATAATTAGCAAATGACACTTTCTAATAACAGATTATTTACATCTTATACAAACACTTTAGTTGTCCACAAATACATTCATCCTTTGCTTTACTCTGAGTGACAGGAGTGCTTCCTTACCTTCTAGTTTCCTTGTAAAACTGCCCCAGAAGTGGTTCATTTTGTACAATGGTAAAATGGAGTATGCCAAGCAGAAATACTAACCAGTGATGTCCCCAGCTAAGGTATCAGCTTGAGTTCCAAGGGCTAGATAGATGCTTAAGCACTACCTCTCTTGTGGTTGTATGGACCTATTGCTGCTTCAAATTTCTTGACTTGAATTGGCAGTTTTAAAGGAAAGATGGACTCTTTATTTCAGACAGCATTTTTACTTTAAAATTGACATAACAATACAAATCAAGCCTTGGCACAGAACCAAAGGCAGTTGCAGCTGAAATAAAGCAGAATTTCTGAAAGACTGTTCATGACAGTAAGATGCAGAATTTCAGAAGAAACGCTGTCCTTGCTGTCATAAAGTTCTGAAATGAACAACCCGAAGTAGTTCTAGTTACTTGTGTTTATCTAAAGAGCCCATCTAGAATAAGTAGTTGCATACAAAATGGATCAATTATGTTTAGAAATCACATAGATTTCAATAAAAGATGAAGAAAACCTTCACAGAGGTATTCTTTGTCATTTAACGTCAGGGTTTTTTTTGCAAAATCCCTTTTAAACTGTGTCATACCTTAAGCAGGTGGCAATACATTCCATGTAAAACATAACTGAGACTAATTAGGCAAGTGGGTAACTGAGAAGGCTGTGGCTGCTTACATCAGTGATAACCTCAGCTTGTGGTCATCTTCTTTTCTTTCAAATGGCAAAGTCAGTTGTCCAAGAAAGACTCTGACTGCTAAGTTACAAGCAAAGCTCTCCAGGAAGGGGAAGGGGGATATTTAATGAGCACAGGCTGTAAATCGAGGGCAGCAACACTAGACTTCAGAGTTACCTTCTGCTGCGTATTAAAAGGTGCTCTCAGGGGAAAGGGACACACTGGCACTGAAAGGGAGATACAGCAAACAAGTGCTTAAATCTCCTGTCACCTTTCGAGCATTATGGAAAGGACTAGAAGTATTCAGGAAGATAGGAATGCTCCTATCTGCTGTATCTCCTACTGTAACTGCAGTAGGAGAGGCAGCACAATCTCAGCCTTTGCCCCAAAATGTGTAACCTGTCTTACCCAAGCGTTGTGTGAAATGGCCAGGGAGAGAGATTAATGGGTGTAACAGTGTTTCCAAAAGTGTTATGCAGTTACATGGTTTTGAGGCTTGTGTTTGATGGCTGAAGTGAAAGGGATGGCAAAGGGAGGAACCCGAGACACCTTCTGGCTTGTCTCAGTGTTACTGAAAAATACATTTTACGCCAGATTCAGTACAACCATTCTCCAAGTCCCTGGTCCCAAATTCTCTTTTGGGAGAGAAGACCCCTAGCAAGTACTTAGGGCAGGTATAACTTAAATACATTCTGAAATTTTTTTCCTAGCTCTGAACATTCTATTAGAGACCGTGAACTGGAAGTTGTTCCTTGATCTTTGGTTCCTGATGGGAGAGTCATCTGTTTAACCCTCTTTCGAAGCAGTTTTCCTTTCAGCATTCAGAAATGTTCCACAACTATTTTCATGCAATTAGTTTGTTCAGTTTTACAACACAGGGTGCCCTAAATCTGAGGCTTAAGACTCTTCACTACCTCTGGGTGATGTGACATGGTGGTAAGTTTTTGTCCAAATCATTTCATAGTCTTGTCCTTTACTGTTTCTAAGAAATGAAGCCAAACTTCAAAAGGCAATGCATGATGCTATGCAGCATTTGACCTTTGGGGAGTCTGACAAGACATCCTAAAATAAATCCCATTCTACAGCAGTATTGGACATGTTAAATGCATTTTATTTACAACTCCATTCTGTGTTTAAATGTCATAGATGTAGCAATTTATAGGTGGACTGTTCTGTCTTTTTCTTTATTCTGGTTAATTCAGCCCTTAGTTATTTGAATATGATCACCCGATTTCTGCTTTCATGAAGAGAATTTTTTATTCTAAGAACTTGAACAGTCATGAGAAGTTTATTAAAATTTATTTGCAGTCCCTTCAAAATTTCAATCAATTAAGTTTTCAGAGTGTCTCTTAACTGCACCATTTATACGGTAACTTGAGGCTTCCCCTGTGACCCCCAAATCCAGAATAATTTTTAATACTCCACTTCCAGTGTGTAGAAGGGGTGAGAGACTTTCTTAATGCCCTCTTATACCTAAGGGAATATAAACACCCCCCCCCTTCCTTCAAGTACACTGAGTATTAGTCTATATTGAAGGAGAAAATAAGCTCTGTGTCTTGTGGAGCTACAGAAAGACCCACACAGGGTTCAGAGATGAGAAGATTCCCTTAAGAGAAAGGAGAGAGTGCTTTAGTTTCCCTTCCAAAGACTATTTCTTTATTGAAAGCAGCCTTGGGGGAAAAAAACTGCAGTAATCTTCATCCCAGTTTTGACAGCTGCCCCTTTTCATGCTGGGTGTGGGCTACCATGATGTTGGAGGGGGTTCCCCAGGCAGTCACAGAAGTCATAGAGCCACTGGTGCTGTAGTGCTGCAAGCACTGCCTGGGTCCTGGGCCAGCCCTTTTGTCTACAAAGCAATGCAGGCGTTTGTCTGCACTTGAGCAGGACAAATTTTAGGTTCTTGAGTTGTGGTTACAGGGGTGGGATTTACGTAAAGTCATGATTAGGCTTAACATAATGGCCTACATCCTTGCTCTAAAGTTCTCCTCTATATTCCATATTCTCATCTACTTGCACATGTACTTCTTTCTGTCTCATGTGAATGGTTTGATGTTCAAACTGGCTCTGGAGGAAGCTGTTTTCTTCCAAAGACAAGTCAAATAAATAGATAATAGTTCAGTGATTTCAATTTCAAGAGCAGCCAGAGACTGGACCAACAAGTTCTGTGAGCTGCCTCTGCCAGATCTGTTGAGCTTGAGGAAGCCTGTGCAACAGCCACCCACGGGGAGCAGGCTCCACCCCACCAGATCAGTTCCTCTGATACATAATCTAGAGGATAAAAAGAAAACATGGTACTGCAAACTGAAAAATAAAATATACACAGGTAAAGGTAGTTCATGAATGAAGCACACTTTAAAAAAAAAAACCAAACACTTTATTCAATAACAATATTTTACTTGAGTTTTCAGTGAGCAAGGAATAGTTTTCTGCCTATGATTATTTCAGCAATGCTTTTTTTTTTTAACTGTCCCTAACCCAAATTGTAACTTCTTTTCCTTCATTTACCCCTTAACTTCATCCACAGAGCAACTTAGGCAGACAACATTAACAAAAACATCTAATAAAGAGACTACAGAGCATGCTATCTTATTCTAGTTTATAGAATGCAACACATGGCACATTATATTATTCCTTTCCAAACAGACTACTTAAAAAAAAATTAAGGAAAACAGCACCTATTTTCTTGAAATGTATTCAAGTGAATATTTTCATAAGTAAATTTTTGTACTGAAAACTCCAATAACATCATTACAGCAGAAGAGGGAAATGATTTTAAAAACCCCTTTTTCCTGTGAAATCCAAGTTACTGCTTACTCATGAACCAGTGGAATAAAGATCACCATCCCTTAGTACTCCAATCTGTTATGAGACAGTGCTTGTCAAGAGGTCCAGCTCCTTTTCAAGTGAATCTTTCACTTTAATTAGTTGCCTGCAGGGCACAATTAGGTATTGTGATGAAGCTACAATGAATATGGCTTTCCTATGCTGATAACATCATTAAGTTTCACACAGGCAATGGGACAACTGAGGAGGTTACAATCCTGCAGACACATCAAGTAATAGAATACATCTTTGCACACACAGATTACATGTCAAATTATTGCCCTAGCACAGACCTGTCCCATGATGTATCTTACACAGGACAAGCTATGTTATGCAACAGACAGCTACCAAACCAAGTAGACAGGTTTTACTAAACACCACTAAACTTGTAGGTAGCCTCTTTCAAACATATCTAACAATACAGCTCAGTATTCAAGTATATACTGACTAGGAATGCATTGTAATATTTATGTTAAAAAAAAAAAACAGGACAGAGCTAAATACCAACTGGTACAAAGGTTTTCCATGCCTTTCCCCAGAAGCTGAACTGCAGTGCTGGAATGACAGTTTGCTGTGGTCTTAGGTTACTCAGTCACCAGCAAAATTACATCAAAAGACTTACATTAAATTCACAGTCAAGATGATACAGGAAGTTTTTCCAACAGTACTAATTTTGGTTTCAAGTTTAAAGTAAAAGGAGGTAGTGCAGTGAGGTTCAACCCGATTTTACTGATGCCAGGTATATTGGCCAGTGGCCTGTGGGTTGTCTTGTAATGGGATATTTGAAGAGGGTTTGTTTCCATCAGTATGTGTGTGTAAGAAAACATCAACTGGTCTCCTGGCTTCACATCTTCTCTTTTGTCATATCTGTAAAGAATAAAGAAAGTTTATTTACCTTCCTCTGTTTACATATTAAACATCTCCAGTTTTGCAAGGGCATGTAGCATCCAAGATGAAACAGAAGGAACTGTAACTTTCTCAGTTACATCTCTTGATTAAATTAACTAGTACTGGAGGAGGAACTAGTATTTTTTAAGAGTTTAGGGAGCCAGCCATTCCATGCAAGTCTTTGTGCTGCTGTTGTGCTATGAATCAGGACCCCCAGAAGATTCCTCACTAGTCCTCTACCCGAGTTCTGTGGATAATGGACACCAAAGCCTAAGGCTGTATAAAACTGGACTCATTTTTAAGTTTTACTCTAGAAGAACTGTGGTTTGGGTGGGGTTTTTTTTTTGGTAGTGCTGCTTTTGTTTGTTTTTAATGAGAAAAAAATAATATGAGGCATTTCAGCAGAACCCTCTATCTTCTAGTAATTATACATTAAAAAGTAGGAGCATCAGAGAATAGCAGGGAAAAGAACTCCTTGAATACTGTAGGAAAGCAAGAACAGCCTGGCAATTAGAGTAATTTTGCACTTCTGGGTTCAGTTCCCTGATCTGCTACATGTCTGGGCAGGTCATTTGGGGTCAGGTTTTATAAATCTGTTTAAGTACCTAAATACATATAAATTCTATTTTTAAAAAAAATACATAAGAAACTGATGACTTCTAAAACCACTGAACATTTATTATATAACACTTCCAATTATTTCTTAAAAGGAGTTCTACACAATCTAGCTGTAGAGAGAACTTGCAGGATGAGCAAACAAGTGACTTCATCATTTGGTAAGGATGTGAAAGATCTAGATCCAGCCACTCTGATTTAAATCCACAACTGAAGTTCATTATCTCAGAGTTGTATGAACCTCTCTCATTTTCTAGAACTTGGGATAGATGTCCCTCACTGTCTCATGAAAACACAGTTCCACTTCTTTAATAATTTACTTCTTCACTGAAGAGAGTCAGGTGGAATTTATAGCCCAAGGGTTAAGATTCTCACACTGGACCTGGCAGCCTGATGGAGTACTCAATCTAAAAACTTCAAATGGGAAAAATAAGGTAAGTCCATCCTAAAACACTCCACAGACCACTTTTAAGTGTGTTTCTAAAAGTGGCAGACCTGGGTTCAAATCTTTGCTGCATATTCCAGAAAAACATTCTCCACTAATGCTGCTGACTGTCCAGAAGACAGAGATTCCTTACCTTTATGGGTATTTTTTTTTGACAAGACAGTCTTAGGCATCTAACTGTAAAAGAGCATCCATTCACTTGGGTTACAGAGAAGAGCTGTGCCCAGATCTTCACCCCTTCTGTTACCATTTTCTATGGAGTGTTTTATCCCAGCTTCTGTAGCTCCTATTCTTGCATCCTGGTCCCTCCCTTGCATTTCACAAGCCACCTGCTCAAGGCTGGGGCTTTTCTTACAGGCCTGGCCACTGGTAGGGACTTGGTGTGATCCCAACCCTTTGGTCTCTTACACACACCTAGGAGTCAATGCAGGCTGCATCTTTTGCCACGTGTGTCTTTGCAGGACTGGCCTCTCATCAAGTCTGTCACTTCCTGACAGAGCAGTCATTAACATTGAAGGTACTTAAAGCAAGCACTGTGGAACAAACTACAGGATTTGTGTGGATTGTTAACTAAAATTTTGGTAACACACAACAGACCCCAGGACTCCAGAGGTATCAATAAATACACAATACAGAACTAGACTTTGCACAGTGAAAAAGTGCTGCCACTTCTGTTTAAAAACAAAACAAAAAAACCCCATAGAATCACACACTCATTTAATCTATTTCCAAGATCACAATGCCACTCAGGAGGGTACAAACTGGCAGAAGGAATGGCATACTTTGTAACAACTTTACCAACTACTAATTTTGCATTTTCTTCATCAGCAAATAAAGGGCCTTTCATCTGGCTGCAAGCATTTCTGAATGTCATTATTTTTAAATACTGTAAGCTTACACAGCATCTCTATTCCTGGTTCAAAGACACTGCACTAATTGAAGACAAGATTGTAACACCTGTTCTGTGTAAGAGTCTGCATCAAGCCTCTTTCAATCACCTTTTGAAGAAAAATAATGGATCACTTGCATTTTTCTTGAGGCAAATAGATCTAATCTGAGCACGCCCCTGAAAGCTGTTAACTTACACCTTTATTTATGGATTGTAGTTATCCTGATGAATCATCAGCCTTCAGAGCTACTCCATCCATAAATCTGTTTTCACCTGATGTACACAGTCTATGAAGATGGTAAATTAAAAGTTTTCACCCCTCTGAAGGGCTGTCACTTCCTTGGATAGAGAGAATGGACAGCTGCTGCCACTAACCTTTTTTGCACTGTTGTGTTGTCAAACTGGTCGTGCTATGTATGATGCTCAGTTGTGGATTTTGCCTTATATCACTCATGAGAAACTTTATGATGAACCAGCCCTTCCTTGAGTTTGTGGTGGTTGTATTTTTTTGGTCTTTAGTTTTTTTTTTAATGAGGAGTAAAGATAAATGTGAGAGACAAACTGCTCTGTAGTAGCTGCAGCACTGAGACATTCATCAGTATTATTCATTCACCTTCCAATGCTGCTACACTGCAGCCAAAACAATCCAAAACCCACCAACTCAAAAAGTTCATTGAAAGTAAACACTGTAATTAGAGAGTAGAGTTCTATTCAGTGTGTGTACTTAGGTGTATTCAGAACACAAAGACTGGAACACTTTAGCTATGCTCTGTCACTTGTACTCTGTTGAATGTCTCCTCCTGACTGTTTGAGGCTTATGACTTTCTATAGATTGAACATGCAAAAAAACCAATTTGGAATAAACAAGGGACTGCTAACTGTGAAGACCAATCAGCTTTAAATTGTCTGTACCATCACAATATTAATGAGAGAACATGGAAAATACAATAAGGCATAGCAAGCTCAATGATTTTTATAATTCCCCCAGACACATTTGATAATTAATTTTATCTCTAATCATACTAATAAATAAATTATGTTTGTTCATCTGACTCTTCAAACTCTAACTGGGGAAAAAGAACCCTGTGCTCAGAGTACTTTCTTAAACCAAAATCTGCTTGTATTACTTCTGTTTTGTGTGAATATGAAGTGAGGCATTGTGTCACTTTCTGCTGAATTGTTTTAAGATGACATTTGGAGAAATCTACACTTCAGCTGAAGAGGCAGGCCTCAGAATCAGAAAGGTGACTTTTTTTTGGTCTGCATCCTGAAAAGCAAACAATACCATCCCATGGATGTCTCCTACTATTCACTTCAATATTCTGATCCTTAAAACTTCTTGTATGTTGTTGCTGGTCATGGTAAGAGAGCACTGAACTGATTTCTCCCTTAGCCTATGACTGTGACCTACAGTCCACAACAGCAGCTTCAAAGACATCTGTGGGAAGGATGTTCCACAGAATAGACTCTGAATATTGATATGCAGATAAACTTCACATTGCTACACACCACTCAAAATGGAGCAAGATGAGAATAAAGATACCCCCACAATTATAGTCATTGCTTTGCCAAGAGTGTTTGTCTACAGCTGTATTTTACAGGATCTAGTGAGATACCAAACATACCTGCATTAAAGATACTGGTGTTTTTAGTAAGAGAAGATTTTTTTGCAGTTTTTGACATGTTTAAAAGATTCTATGCTATTTAAGGCAAACCAGGACCAACCAAACCAATTAGAAAACATTGCAGTGCTCTACTTTTGAAATGGCAGTGCTACAGACATCCAAATTCTCTTAAGTTTCACACTGTTCTTGACCTGGCTTAATAAATATGCTGTACCAGAAACCACATCCATGATGCTTGCCCCTGTGCATATACAAAAAGGAAGAAGCAGGCTCCTGTCTTCATGTCAAAGTAACTCATCCAGAACATACCTCCAATCTGAATTGATTTCCAGAAACCGAGAAACTCCTGTTTGTGCTGCAGCCACATCAATATGAACAGAGACATCTACATAAACAAAGAAAACAAAATACACCTTCAATTTCTTCTAAGAACACTCTAACACATTAACAAAATAGAAAAAAAACCACATGTAAATAGTGTGAAGAAGTAATATCCAATACATGTAAAAATACAGCAGCAAAATAAAAGATTGCAATTGACATTAAGCAAAAGTGGAGTGAGCTTCACATACCTGCTGTTGAAGGTACCAACTCATGCAACTTCTGAATTGCCACCCCTCCAGGATAATTGAAATGTGAGACATATAAAGATGTTCCTGAATAAGCAGCATTAGCTAGAAGATGCACCACCACGAAGAAAGAGCCAAGTTTGTACAGCCAGGATTTCCTGTAGCTATTCAGACTGTTGAGGGGAAAAAAAACAAACAAACTCTTATTTTTCTTTCATACTGGTAGCTAACTATGGTGGCAAAACTTTTTATAAATGCTCCACTGATATATAATAAAGGTTAATACAAATTTTAGTATAATGATGTGTATGGAATGCATTTATTTTCAATGTCTAAAACACTTGCCCTATTCTCAACTCTGCCCCAAACTTGCCAAATGGTCTTGTCAGAGAATTTAACATTTCTTTGTCTCCATTTTCCCCATTAGTGAAATGGGTACAATGCTAAAGACCTTGTTTCTAAAGCACACAAGGATATCAAGATGATCCAGATTCTGAGATGGAAAGAAGTCCATAAAAATAGTAATGAAAGTTTTGATCTTTTGCATTTGAAGGGACAAAAACGAAACAAAATAAATAAATTCAAAAAAAAACCCAACACCACCCAAACAACAGAATTTTGAACTTACATTCGTGAGCACATTTTAGCAGCCACTATGTTGAAAACAGGGAAAGTGTAGATGATAAAACGCAGCTCTTTATGTGGGAGAAATGAATACAAGAAAATAAAGCCCAGTGCTGGCAAAAGCAAGATCCGAGTTCTTTTTTCTGTTACACCCAAAGGTACAAACACAATGCTGCACCCCAGAGCACGAGGAAGGGCTGAATAGAAGTACCATAAGAAGGGGGAGGTCTTCAAGATGAAGAGGAGAGTTAAGGATGCTTTCAATGCAAACAAATAACTATTGTTTAGAGTTGCACATCAAATTTTTCAAATCTGCAGTATACTTTTCGTAGGTCACATTATTGCAGGCATTTGGTTTCCTGCCTTACTCTTTGAGAAATAAAAACAGTTGCCAACCTGCATTCACATCACCCAGCAGAAGTACATCAAATGGCACTAATGATGGGCAGCATGAAAAACCAAGGGAAAGAATCCTGACTTTACACTGGCTGAGCACAAAGAAGCATCAAGGAACAGTCAGCAGAGGAAAGGTAAAATTTACAGGAAGATCTAAGAAATAGACATTGTCTCATCAACTTCAAATAATGAAATACTAGATGAAAAGTAGAATTTAACACCATAACTGGAATCTCAGGAATAGGTTCCATCAAGTCTTTGCTTTGGCTAGTCATGTTCAATAGGTCTTTTTCCCCTGGACGTTTCAAAGGATACTCCCCAGTTGGAACTTTTGTTTAAAACTGTGTTATACCAGAGTACTTTCCCCTCAGGCCACACAAGTTGCCTCCAAAACAGAGAATCCACAGCAACTGTTAGGCCTAAAAGAAATAAAAAGATGCATGAGTTAAAAACTAAGCAACAGCAAACCAGCACATCCAAACTGCACATATACTGAGGAGATCAACGTGAGCTGAGCACACACTAAACCTCACCCAAAGCCACAGAGAAGGTTGACTCTGTCTGTCTTGCAGGGGAAATGCAGGAGGAAGGCACCTCTTAATACAAGTCTTAACAGAAGCATGTTAGATGGGAATCTGAGATTCACCCCATTCCAAACCCAGCTGCTTAATTAAAATTTATTTTAGAAGAATATTAGAGCATTCAATGGAATGAATGGTAAGAAACCTGGGTCAACTTCCAGTGGTACTAAATGGGTTTTTATTGTAAAGATGGCACATTAAGAAAAATGATCTCCAGAAGTTTGCTGTTGTTGATTAGACAGGAGGGAAGGAGTATAAGAGATGAAAGACAAAAAGGCAGGAAAAGCAGCAAATCCCTCTGCCCCATCTCTGACCTTCAGCTCTGTGAAAGCTGCTCTGGTATTTAAGAAGCTTTCCCAGAGAGGCAATGGGAGGACCAGTGGCTAACTCCTGCCAGACCTCCAAACTTACCCTGGGAGGTGCCTCCAAATGCACATGGCATCATCTTTCACTGTTTCTACTGTCAACAGTGTGGAGGGACAGGGTACTACCAG
The DNA here is from genome assembly GCF_000691845.1 of Merops nubicus. NCBI lineage: Eukaryota > Metazoa > Chordata > Aves > Coraciiformes > Meropidae > Merops > Merops nubicus. The sequence continues at coordinate 38,047 of NW_008582087.1, forward strand.
AGATCCTCACCAGGCACCTGACAACAGCACTTTGAATTCTGTAGGCTGGCAGAGAAGCTCAGAGGACTTATGCATATGCATGAGCCTTCCAAGGGTGGGACACAAGGGGATTTTTCAACTTCTCTAGCATGGATAATCACTTAATAAAATTAATGTAATAAAAAAAACAGAGCTGAACTGTGACTCTCCCCATAACCCTTTTGCTCACTCTCCCTGTCATGTCTGCTGTATTTTACCCTAGGATTCAGCTTATCACCACAGCAGTAGATACTAGAAGGCATCACATATGTGTAGAGCTACAGCCAGGTCCTAACTACACTGAAGTCAACCTGCACATGAAAACATTTCTAAGAGCAGGACATTGTACCATAAGCACCTAAAGGCCTTGGTTGTAGTATCTTTCTGCTGCTCTGTGCACACTTAAGTCCTCACATGGAAATTTTCAAAGAAATAAAAGCTTGTCATACTACCAGCAAATGGAATCAGGGGAAAAAAAAGTGGAAAAAAACTGCCCTAAGGGCCAGATCACCAAAGAAATTAAGTCATGACTCCAGAATTCTGTTGAATTTACTATGTGGCATTTGTTTTTTTTCCAAGCACTTACCCAAACAGAAAAATCCAGCAGGAACAGCATGGGAAAGCACTTTGAAAATGGAGATTCTTTTAGTTAATAACGTCACTATGAGCATGAGGCCCAAGAATATGCAGAGCTCTGATCTGAAGACTATAATTGCCAAAGCTGAGAACCAAATGAACGGCCTTTGCTTTTGCTGTATCCAAAATGTCAATGCCAGGAGCACTGCAAAAATAAATAAAACATACCATCTGACAGGCTGAACTCTACAGGAGAATACTTTCCACAATGCTAAAATCTTGTTCCTCTAACTTCCCACTAACCTGCTCTTGGTATTCCTACCATTTCTAGCCCAGAAATTCCTGGTACAACTTTCTACAGCTGATGCTGGAAAAGTCCAGCCACAGAAGGAAAACATAGGACCTCTTCCTCAAGAGTATATTTAAATAGCTATTTTTTTAGGGGAGGTCTATGGAGGGGGGAAGCAAAACCTTAAAGGATTACTAAAATCCTTTCAAAATACAATTCCTAGTTATTACTGCTCAGTAGCAGCTGAGGAGTTAGTTTATTCTCTTGACTGAATAGATCCTGCATTCACAGTAACAGCAACTCATTTCAAATCCAAAAATGAGACTCCAGTCTATTGCTCAGGGCACAAGAACTATAAAACCCATTTGCATGGTTAGCTGGAGACACACCATATCCCTCCCTGCATATGAAGCTGCCTCTACTTTTTCCACAGTTTAAATCATGTCACACTGACTACACAGTAAAATGTTCATGATTCTAAGGAAAATGTGTGAAATATTAATAGTACAAAACCATGAAACAGCTTGTATTTTTTCCATACTTGCAGAAATTATCTGAGAATTTTATTACTACACAGTGTTCATCTGATAATTCAACTGTTTTGGGTTTTTTTTTCCAGTTCTGATCTACACAAGGCCTGACACAGACCTCATGATTTTATTAGCTGAACAACTTGCACTGAAGCATTAAGTGACTCAGCTAATATCTGTTACATGTAGTTAATCTTCCCTCTCATCATCTCTGGGGAAAAACTGCAGAGAGTAAGGTTTTGACTTTGATATACTGATTTAAGTGTACAAACTGACACATTTGTAGGTAACTCCAGCCAAAGAAGGTGGAGATGCTGAGGTGGGAGTTTGTTCCACAGTCTCAGGAGAAAGCTGTTTCCTCTGTAGACAATTTAATCAAGCACATACATTGGTTTGGTTTGACCATGTGCTTTAACCAGCAATGCATTTGAGAAGAATTCTTATGCTTTAAATTGATCCCCATGTGACTACTTACCAAAAGGAAGGGCAAATACATTGGGGAGGGTTCGTGTACAGTAAAACATGAAATGAAACTGAGTAACAGTGATGAGACAGAAAATTGTTGACGTGGTTGCTCCAAACTGCTTTCTGACTTCTTTCTGCAACTTCCACAATGTGTAAATCACACTGAGCCCCAAGCTGCCTCGGACTAGGAGAAGAATAAAAGTGATAAATAAGAGTAATATCAGCCAGATCACTAATGAACAACTATGTTACCTAATGTAACTGGAGGAAGTTATGAAGAATACTGAAAATAGCACAACATTAACTCACTTCAAAGAAAACAAAACAAAACACACAAAACTTCCTGATTAGTTTATCTATTTCAGTCCACCTTTAACGTGCCTGATAATTTTGCACAAAGGTCAGTGCCCAAAGTAAACAATGTTTCCTGAAGCCTACAAAGAAGTACACATGGGAGTGTATTGTCTGAAGACACTTGGGTTTTCTGCACTGTCTGACATTTGTTGGCACAGACACTCTCTGTGCTCCTAGTGACCCTAAAGAAGGGGTAGAATTACCACACTGGCTCTCAGTACCCACAGTTTGCAAAAGCTCCCATTAAAGACTACCCCATTTTAACCATTGCTCTAAAAACTGAATGTTACAACACCACCCATTAGTAAAAACATCCCTATTCTGACGATTTAAAGTTATCATACCTATCAGCTGGGAGTAAAACTTGGACATTTTAAGCACAGAAAGTACATATATAGCTGGGCTGGAAAGAGCAGCAATAAAAATAGGTCCAAGGAACGTTCTTGGGACAACTCCAGGGAATTCATTATGGTCATACTGCAAAAAAGAAAATCAAAGAAAGACAAATCAGAAACAAAGGAAAAGAGATAAATCATATTGAGATTGCATTCATCCTATTCATATAGCAAGGAATAGCTATCTTTAGTGGCATCCAACAAAGAACACCTTCTTTGCAGCTTACCTTATCCAAGTCCAGTTGGTGATACACCACATCATGGATAGCTTGTAGGTTAAAGCTTTCCTCCACTTTTGTAAAAGGACAGACAGTTAAATGAACAAAGGCCACAACAATGATCAGCAGCAGCAATGGGAACGACTGCCCGCTCGAGCTCCTCTTCTGAGCCATCTTGCCTTCAGAATTCACATGTATTCTACCACTATTAAAAAGAAAATTAAAAGAAAATAGGTTAATAACATGGTATAGAGACACAGAGATTGATAACATGAGGAAAACACACCAGAGTACCATGAAAGTTTAAGAAAAGATGAATGAATTAAATAATCCATTCACATTTTTTCATAGACATTCAATGAATTGAATAAAGTAGTAGATAAAGCATATTCAGGCAACACTTCAGGACCTTCTCCTGTAAATGTAAAGGTTTTAGTTTTCACCTACACAAACCCCCAGACAGCACAGACCCTATTTAACAAAGTCTCTCCCTTTGTGTCCCTTAACGTCACCAGCGCCGATGGTGCCACCTGCGTTTTGGGGGAGAGGCAGCTTTGTAATTCACTCTCACTTTAATCCAACACTGGATTAACACACAATCTTTGCCACACACTCTCTCAGCTGTCTGGGACTCAAACTAGTGGGAGTGGAACCACGAGGATGAGAACTTGCTCAGAACAGAGCACTTTGATCTTCTGAGGTTGCCGGGGGCTAGGTCTGGACTCGGCGAGCCAAGGACGAAATCCTGCCCAGGGATTCTTAAAATTCACTGTCTACCACAGTGCAGGAAGGTTGGTGGCCCCTCCTTCATGCTGCTACCCTGAAGGGAAGGCCAGCTCCCTGGGGCTCAGCTTCACAGCACCACTGAGCCACTCCTATGGTAGGATCTATGATGGATCTCATCGTGATGATAAAAATCACGTGTCCTGGTGCTGCCACGGGTGAGCAGCTCATCATTTCTGGCTCCAGATTATAAACCAACTGAAAACAAAACTTCTTTTCCATCCACGTTTCCAGCAAACACATGGTAATCTATGAAATGTTCTTTTAATTTAAGCTTCCCCTTTTTTCTAAGTTTACGATTCAATCAAAAAAAAACCCAAGAGATTTTGGTTATTGTTGTTCATGTTGTGTTCTCACAGAAACAGAACTTTAAAAATAGTACCTTTAAGGTACAGCTGGGGTTTTGGTTTAAATATGTTCATTTTTAAATGCACAGATTTGCTAGGATCACACAGCAACTGCCTCCTAGAATCATTTTTTCCTTAACTGCTGTTTGTCCTGCTCATTAGCAAAATTACAGGAGTTAGCTGATGTTCCTCATTTTCACAGCTAACACAAATCCCCAAATGAATGTATTTCCTCTAAGTACAGTATTAACATATTATTTTATATCTCTCTCTAATTGCATCTTGTTTTCTCATGGCTGCTTCTGTTACAGACTAGGCTCAAAGACAGAGAGTTCTGTGGTAAGTCCTTATGATTTTTGGCTTGTTTTGCAACGGTAGGAGCCCAAATAAACAAAACCCCGGGAGTAGGAAGAAGTCTTTTAAATCTGTGCCTGGTACAATTTCTTCACAAGGCTGTATAAAAATGGGTTATGCCGTGACAGAATCCTTCCTCCACAGCAGCAGTGACAGAGAGATGGGATGGCTACCAGGAGCACTTCAAGAAGTGTTTGGCAGCAATCAAGCCTTTCAGCAATTTATCTCGCACAAATTCTTGTCTCTGGAAAGCTCTCTGGCTGAATTCTTCCCATAAATACAGAGGCTTTTTCTTTTAATCTTGTTGACTCCAGTCCTTTTGTATACCTGAAGGAAGTATGCTTGCCAGCACTCCTGTATTTTGAAGATAATTACATGCATTATACATACTAATATTCCCTGAAGGGAAACACTTGAGAAGATAAAAAAACCAAAGCATGAAGACAACACCCAAGTCTCTGAGATAAAGCCTAATATAATTCAGTGGTCTTGTCAACACTCAAGATAACTCTCTCTGTTGAAAACTGATACTACAAACTTCAAAATTCAAGTGGAATATATTGAGAGGTAGATGCTGAATTTGATGTATGAAATAAATTTGCTGCGTAAAGGCAAAACACTTGCAATTACAGCTTTTATTTTTAAATGCCAAAAACCACAGAAACGGATTTTATCTTAATAAAAATATTTAACAATGAAGGTTAAAGGAATATCACAAGCCAATACAAATAGTCTTATCCATTATTAAAGTTCTAACAACTCCAGAGGAGTCTTCCTCAGAGCTGTACAGCATAGCCACACTGGACTCCCCTCCCAGGTGCCTACATCAGGACTGAATCACAGAAAAAGAGATTTTTCAACACAAAGAATCTAACCCTTCCTGGGATTAAACAAGGTGAAAGTAAATTGTTGTCTTACATGTAAAAAAAATAAGGCTGAAGCACTTTAATCAAAAAATGGTTTATGTTTTTCCTGTTCTTTTTCCCCTTGTAAGTGTCATTAGTTCTAGTAACGGACCTTGTAGTCTTCCCACAAAAAAAATCTACCATATTTATCTCACTTATGTATTTCAGACACTCTTCAGTATAAATATGATAGAGTTTGGCAGCCAAACCACATGTTTAGTCTGTCTACAGAAATTGCATTTCACTCCCTCACATGCTCTGTACGGTGGCATCCAAGCAGAACCATCAAGAGCATCCCACTGTAAAGGTCCTCCCTCCTCAGCTTAATCCAGTTTTGGTAAAACCTATGTTGTTTTATCTTCAATTTTCATGTTTGTTTGTTTGTTTGTTTTTTTTCCTTTAATAGCTACTACAACTTTGCCCTAAAGCTAACTTCTAAATGATATCAGATCTCAACCTTGTGGCTGCCAGGATTGCTTCGGCTTCGAAAATGAATACAACAGTCACTATTATTATAAACAATTCCTAATGAGTTTGATAACTGACTGAAAATGACAAAAAAAAAAACATCAAAAGCAAAGTAAAGAGAAGCTGAGGCAGGAAATGAAGTCTGGGACAGCACGAGGCATGAGGGCACAACGAAGCTGCGTAGGAAGTGTCACTCTTCGGGTTGGGGATGACACACACAGAATGCTCTCGACCCAAAAAAAATAAAAGAACCCAAAACAATCCACGGTCCCCCCTACAAAGCTTGCCCCCTTCGCCCCACACAGCCGGGCTGCCGCCCAAAGCCTGTGTCCGACCCCCCTCTAGCGGC
>NW_008582088.1:0-20993 GCF_000691845.1 Merops nubicus
GCACAGTATGCAAGCTCCCATACTCTGAATTGCAGGCAGCCATTATTACCCAAGTACAGGGATTTACATTAATTAATGTATTGCTCTTTCCTAGTTACTTTATTGCAGTTATCTAAATCTCATAGCTCTGATTATCTAAAGGAAGAAAGAGACTACTGAGGAAACTGAGCTGAAGTGAACTTAATTTTTTTGCTATTTTTTTTATTGACTACATTTTTCTGGACCATGTGGTCTCATTGCTTTTATCATAAAGATTATACAGGTGATAAAATTATAATAAGTAAAAACTGTAAAACAATCTGGGTGAAAGCACCATTGTATAAATTGTTGTAAGATAAGAAGTGTTGTGTAAGTCTGCAATTTATCTTAGCCTATTCCTTAAAGCAAACATTTTCTCCTAAATCTGCAGTTTGTTGATGACTGTATCCTATGGAAATACTTGACATGTAAAATGTTTTCATAGCTGCTTCAAGATACAATAATCATTATGGAATTAGAAACATAGGGCCAAGCTTCCCAGTATTATACTCTACCACCACTCTCTTGACTCTGAAAGAATGATAGCAATTTACAGAAGGTCTAAAGAAAACTGTCCAAGATATGTGTTTTAGAATCAAAACTGTATAGAACTCCATATCTTAATCGTGTAGGCACATTTTAAACCCTTTGGCCTGTTTATTTTGGGAGAAAATTAAGAATAAAATTGCACATTTGTTCTTAGATGATTCATCTTCCACTTCAGGAGCACTTAGGGTAATATAATTGAGAGAAAATACGTCACAAAAAAATAACAAGCCCAGTTTTTCTTCATAAGGAGACAAATCCTCTCCTCTGCCTTGTCTTCACAGCAGCTGCAGTCTGGAGGCTGGGTTTGTCCTTGGGGAGGTCAGATACATGTGCCAGTGGAAGACTACCCAGTTTACATCAAGAGTTGATTTGGCCATTGTGTTACCTAAGGTTGTTTGGGTGTTATATATTGTGCCATACATCCGTTGCTATGTTTAGTGTTTCCTCTCCATTTCTCATACTGGGGTAGCTCTTACCTTGAGGATGGTAGGGTTCATCCACATCCACACACTTTTATACCTCTTTTATATGCTTCTTTCCTTCATGCTAAACTCAGAGTGCACATGCTATCATCAAGTCCATCATGATCATACACAGTGGTATTTGAGGGAAGGTGTTATGATTATACCCAAAGTTGGAGGGGATCATAAAGTAACTCAGGATGAACATGAAAAGAAGCATGGAGGAGAAATTTGGAAGACCCCAGTATCACAGCTCTTGTGATTTTGTCCATGAGGTGAGCAGTGTGAATTTGTTATACAACTATATGCTTCAGCCCTTCTTGAAATGATTAACATGAACAACTGGGTTATTCAGTCTGGAAGATCAGGCTTGGGAAATGCATTACAAAGTTCTTGCATTTGTGTGTCTGCACAGTAGCCCTCACTCAGGGATTTTCTGGCTATGCCCCAGGTGTCAGAGATGGACATATGACAATCCAGGCTAAGCCAAAAAAAAAGGTGCATAGAAGAAAACAGAAAAGTAATAATGAGCTAATTTTCTGTTTTCCAACATCTTACAATGAAATATTCTAATCTTGTCAGTATTGTCTTTACAATCAATGACCTATACTGTTGTTTTGTGCAGTGTTTCTCCTTTAAGCCTTCTCTGTGCTGCATACACACAAACACATGCACACACACATCTACTGTAAATTTTTCTGTTGTAATTTCTATCATCTGAAAAGCATTGGAGCTGCCACTGTTTCATGAATTAAAGGTCTGAACAGGGTAATTGTAGACATTTCTGAGAAAACCTAGAATGAGTCTTTAGGGCAACTTTCTAACAGCTGTTTTGATGCCCTGCAAAGGAGCTAGAACTGGGACCCGATAGTGTTCTCGGTGGTTTTAGCTTAATACACTATTCCCAAAATTAGGAGTTGTAAATATTTGTAATTGCTTGCAAGTTTGCAGCAGCTGAAATAAAGTACTCATTAAACCTAGTCTTCCATGCCAGTTATCTTTGTTTTTTCCTTTCCCTCAGGAATCCATTTTCTCTTGACTAATGCCACTAGCACTAAATTTTTGCAGGAGTACTGCTATATAAAATGTACATGCATCTGATATTTATGTCCTAGTTTCTCCACAAGCTATCAGGCGTGATATCAAAGTTAGCTTATATACTTCTATGGAAAGATAATTTTATAATAATAATATGTATTAATATAAAGCAATAGGGACTTAAATCTGGAATGACTCATGCACATATTTATTTTTTTTAAGTTTGAATAGATCCCTGGAGCTCTAATATAACCACATATAGAAACATGATAAGATTTGGTTCTAAAATTTTGTGTTAAAGGGTCTGAAAATACAACAGTGTAATTGTAAAAAGAATCACCTCATAAAGAAACATATTCTTAACTCAGATTTACAGATGTAAAAATAAAATCACTTAACTGTCCTTGGAGATCAACCAAGAAGAGCCTAAAGGAGTAGCACATATTTTGTCAGAAAGTATTGGACTTGAATAATTTCCTGAATTCAGAACCCTTATTTAGCACCTCATTGTCTATTTCTTTTATATATGTATTCTTGTATGTATATAAAGGAAGTGTTTTAAAAAAGAGTAAAAAAGAACCTGGTTTATCAGTAGACTGACACCTACTTTTGGCCTGAAAGAGACACTGATTCACCAACACCTCGTACACAGGGAGGCACTTCTTTCCAACCTCTGCTGACAACATCTTTCAAAAATTAAAGTCATGTTTTTTAGAGCTATTGATGTTGCTGCCTATTATTTTTCCATCTATAAATTTTCATATAAGTATCCAGCCAAGAGACCTTGATGAGGACCTAACACGTATCTCTTACTTCCAAAGCATCAGAGCCCATCCTTCATGAGGAATTTGCTCATCCAGGTGTATACAGATATGCTCTGAGAAACAGGTGCTCTCCTAATCTGTGAAGATTTCCAAGTGTGGGCCAGGCTGGCATGAGAGATAGTTCAGCCTGGTGTAGAATTTACTACTTCTCACCAGGCAAAAAGATAAATATCTGAGAACCGTAAGATAAAATGTATGACCCTAAAGATATTTGCATGTTTTCAGCATTTGGTATCTACTGACACGGGGGTTTTGAGACCAAATCTTTAAAATAACTGAAATCCATTTAGCTGCTTTTGTGGATCTCATTCCTCTTTATCCTCACCAGGATCTTGATTAAGCTTTTCTTTAAAAGCTCTGACTAAATTAGACTCTTTTTGCTAAGCAGAAAAGTAGTGCCTTTGTTTACTCTTACAAATGGGAAAATGTTTGACTAAATTTATAGTCACAGCGCTTTGGTAAAGAATGAAAGACAATTAAATCTAATAAATAATTCACTGGAAGAGATGGGAGATACACAATAGTTTGTCTTGTGACAACTGTAAGGGAACCAGGCTTGTTGCCTTCTGAAGCTGAGCAAAGGTAGAATAAAAACAAGCACCAGAAAAACTCTATTGCTTCTAAAGCTTCTCAGCTCCTCATGGCCAAGTTTTTGCCCAGAGCTTGTGTTAGCTTTTTCTTGCTGGGCTCCTGAAATATTACATGTATTTAGTGTCATGGTCTTTCAACAGAAGTGCACAAAATCTTCAGTATAAAACTTAGGTTGATTTTCCAACTCAAAGAAGTTGTGATAATGACCAGTCACAAAACTGACTGATGCTGAGTCTGTAGGAGATATATGGTTTGCATGGCAGCAAGCTAATATACTCAGGTTTGTGTGCAAGTATGCCACTATTCCAAACCAAATGCAGACCTCGGGGACCACAAACTCAACTGGATCAAGCCTAAATAAAACAAAAAAAACATGAATCAAATAAAAACCTTTCCCACTTGTACAGAAAGGAAAACACACTGCAATTACATTAGACAGCAAAACCACAGGTTTTACAAATATCTGTAAAAGGTGTAACAGGCTAGCTTTGAATGACAACCTGCTTTGAGATTTAATAAGAAAAACATGCTGTCATTGATGATTTTACAGTGATAATGAACTATTTTGTTTGATAAATAAAATTAGGATGTAGAGATTGAGTGCTAGATTAACAGTGAAAGTGAATTTTGCAGACAATAATGCTTTCATCAGGGATATAATCCAAAATGTTGCTGTGTCTCTGGAGTGTTTTTTTCTTTGCTGAAGGTTTTACAGGCACATTAACAATATAAAAACATCATAGGATAGTTCTGTGTGGAGAAAAATGTTTCTTCTTCAGCTGCCTTGTCAAATGGCAAATATTTGCAGTTTCATGAGACTACCCAAAGATTCATGGTCCTTTGAGTTTTCACATGCCAGAAGATTAATCTAGAGTAAATCAGAAACACTCTGAAATGTGTAGCAGTTATGATTATGCAGTTTTGATATTTTTTCAACTTTTTAGACACACAAATCTGAATGAGATTAATGCTGTTCAAAACCCAAAAGATATCTTTCTATAAACTCTTGCATTTAGACTATTATCAATTAAGACTGTTTATGGATTTCACACCTTAATTTTGTATAATTTAAAGGTGAAGATTCACTCAGTGTTTCTGAGGGCAATAGGGCATAGAAGAGTTGGAAAGCAGTGAGATGGGCTTGCAGTTTATCAAGGCAGAAGAGCAAATGACAGGTTTGCAACAGTAAAAATATTAATGCATTATCACATAAATATTTAAATACTGCATATGAGATCAATTGCTGATAAAGTGGTATTAAATTAATTCCAATGACAATAACAAGATGCACAGAGTAGTGATAAGGTCCTTTCTTTTTGTATGACATGTCTTGATAATTAAAGATCAGCAGTGATGACTTAAAGCTATTATTCCCTCTGTTTAGCTAGACCTCTTTCTACCAGAGCTGATATACTGCTTGAAGTCACTTTTTAATAGTTTCCCAGGAAGATAGATTTTATTAGGTATATACCATAGCAAGTTTCTCAACCTTCTGCTGCTCAGAATGATGCCTTATGTTTAGATGCCTGTTATCCAAATGAATGAAATAGCTGAAAGCTGGGGTTCAAATTTGTATGCAAATCTCACTGTTGCTTTTGATTTCTGTGTTCTTTGCATTTTTAATGAGATGAGTTTGGATTTTCATTTCAGTTTTAACTGCCTCTTTTTTCTTGACGTCATTTCAAGGCTCATGACTTTCAGACAGGATGTATTTTATCCCTGATTGCTAAAGCTCTATGTATTTGTAGAGATTACTTTGTAGTTTCAGATCAATTACCTTGTTTTGGCCTGTACCTTTGTTCGTTAGCCATCACATATTGCAGCTGGCAACGTATCTACAGAATTTTTCCTGGTTTTGATGTGCTCAGTGTTCTGTTGGGTCAGGTTTCCCAAGCCAGGGACCATTAGCCTAGTCACATAGATGTTAACAGAGACATTCTCATTTGCTTCAATAAAAGCAGCCAAAGCAGAGAACTTTTGCAAATTCAGCTTATGATCTCCAGCAATGCTCTAGCTCCTTGAGTCAGCAAAATCACTTCTGGGGAGCCTGGCCAGGCTGCATGTCCTCAGAACTTCTTTTTCAGAACCTGGCACTATTTAGACTGGGCTCCAGGATGCTACAAGCTCCTCTGGCTTGTTAACAGCTCCTGCCATAGCATCTTTGATATATTTTCTGATTAAAAGCTCTTCTTTGAATAGAACAAAGTGCAATGAGCTAGAAATGAAATCTAGCTGATCATTGACAAATATTTGTCAATGGTCAAGAACTTGAAGTAGGAAGAGAAAAAAATATTAAAATTATTTAATCTCTCAAAAAAAATTTGTAAAACAGTCAGATATATTTATACCACAGAAGGTAGGTTTCTTATGCTTACCCTTACTCTGAGAAACCTCTTCTTGTGTAACAAAATACAGTGATCTCACAGTAGACGTGATGGATGGAAGAAAACCTATTTTTCTTTTCTTGACAACAAATATTAGTTATGAACATCAATTCATATAAAAATCATGTAATCTGGAAAAAATTCTCTGCACAAAAGCTGCTTCAGCACCCAGTATTCTAGCCAGAAAAAAAAAAATCAAAGTGGGGAAAAAACATAATCTATGTTCTTTTCATAAATTATGATGATTTGCTGTTGTTGGCACTTAATTTTCTTAGTTTACTCTCAGTTATTACTTTTAGACATTATTACTCTGTATTTAAAGTACAGTTCTTACTTATTCTTCTCATCAATTATCCAGTCCCTACTTCTCTTCTGGCCCTTAATTGATTGCATTAAATTTTACATAAATTTTATCCTTTCAATCTACATTTTTTTAACTGAATATCTTCCTTTTGTAAAGAAAGAGCTACTTTTCTTCTGAACAGAACTAAAATGTGCACAGCATCAGAAAAGAGGTGAAATTTTGTGCATTTATTTACTTTATCAGTGTTTAACATACATTACTTAAGTATTCAGACATTATTTATCTTCTTTTCATTTTCTCTTTAGCACAGAACCAAAAGACAGTGTTTGAGGAAGGCACTACTCACAGTTCAAAGAAATAATTTTTAAGGTCATTATTGCAGCACTGAAGCATTTTCTTTCTCTTTGTGAATAAAACTGACAATTGTGATAAAAGATAGAGCTGCTGTTTCTTCCAATTTCTTTCTCAAAATAATGTTTAGTGATTTCTTTTAAAGTGATTCTCCCTTATATTTACTTAATTGTGCAAACTCTAGAATTGGATGGGAAAGCAGATATGGCCTAAAGTTGTAATTACTCATAAAAAAATATAAATACTTAGTGAGGAGAAATAAAGTGATGGACATGTTCTATGTTGGCTTTTGACAAACAAATGTCATTGTAACAGATGCCTTTGTGTATTCCTGGTTAGTTTGCTTCTGTTAAGGACAAAGTTTGAGTATGAGACAATGGAAAAAATTAGCATTTTTTTTTTTGCATAATATATGACATTCCAGCTTAAAATTTTTATAACGATCTTTAACAAACTAGTCTGTTTCAGAAAGTCAGAAATTCTATCTATGATCTAAAACAATACAATTGTTTATATTGAACTTATAAGAAAATAAAATAGAGTAAGAAAAGTTAAAGTGGAAAATCAGAAACTCATTTTCAAAGGTAAATTACTCAATTATTCACATGTAACTATGGAAATATAGAATATGGTACATAGGAAAAAGCTATAAGCCAGAATTTTTCTGCACGTAATCATTGCTTGTAAAAATTCCAAAGAGGCAGCATTTGAGAACTACCAGATTTTTTTTCTTCTTTTCTTACACTTTTTAGTGTGGTGGAAAACCAGAAATGCTTTAATTCAACCTGGACTGATCTAACTCTAAGGTTACTGAAAGATCCTTAAGTATTGAGGATGACTGCAATTCTGAATGAACAGAGGATTCAGACAAGAGTGAGCCTTTCTAGAAGCAATAGTATCTGGTGTTAGAATAGCTTTTGAAAAAAAATAACTTACCACACAAACCAGAACCAGAGGCATGCACACACACGTACACAAAGTGGGAACTACAGCTGTAAAATACAAAATGAACTTTAGGGAATAATTCCCATTATTGTCATTTCTAATTTTGAAGAGTCATTTCAGCATTTTTTCCTCACATATAAGAAAAACTGATGATATCTGGCTGAAAGTAGTGATACCTACTTTACAGTTTTTTTGCCATGGGCAATCTGGAGTATGTTCATGTAGGTAAACCTCCCCTGGCATGATAAATACCAAACAATTTGCTGCCTTTAGTGTTTTACTGCCCTAGGCACCTACCTGTTCCCCCTGTGTGATAGAATTGGTTCTAGGAATCAATGATGCCTCAAATGTTTCTCCTTATCTTGCTTTTTATAGTTGGCTCTGCTCACTATGCTGACTGATCCTCTAAAAAAGCATTGGTTCTGCTGGTGCTTCTACTCCAAAAATGGATCATTTCACAAATATTTTAGCACAAAAGTAGCACAAAATATTTTGGTTTCTAATCAGCAGGTTTCATTTCATTGCCTAGCTTGCTACTGGACTTTCATTTTTTGGTAGTGAACTCACTGTTTAGCCTCTTGATTTCATTTCTGTCACTATGATGAACTTACGTTAACCCCTCTACCATTTTTTCTGCCCTCATGTTCTTTAATTCACTATCTTTTACTGGCTCCTTCCTTTCCTTTCACCCTCTAGCAGGCTGCCACTTACTGGTCACTTTGCCCAGCAATAAATGGTGTGCACTCTGATAGCCCTTGAGCTACTGATTACTACCACATTTCCTTTCCTGTGTGGGAGGAAGCCACAGACTTAAATATAAAATAAATAAATAGCATAAAGTACTAGAAAAAGCCAAACTTTTTCTTCCTTTCTCCCTTTCAGCTCTACCATAATCCCTAGAGCCAGACTATTTTAATATTACTTCTTACAAAAAAAAAAAATTGTAATAATTAAACCCTCAATGACCACTTTAAATGGTTAATTTCTTCATAGCCAATGCCAATAACTTTTGAACGGACAACTTCATTATATTGACATTTTGGCCCATGTCTATTGACTGTCCTGAAAGACCTGTGTTCCCTTTTCTCCTTCTAAACCTGATGCTCTGTAATCACTTTCTAACCCAGTAAACAATAGTAAAGCTTTTTTTCCTCAGTCAATAGGTGCTAATCTTTAAAGTAAAAACTAAAAGCCCCTTTCCATCTTGAAATATCAGATGCTTTTATCTAAACCAGAGTGAATCGTTTCACCACAGGCAGGTTATTTTTAATAAAAACATGAATGGGCACATCATGACCTTACTGCATGTAGTTTTGCTTCCCCACTTTGAATCATCCAAAGTAATTGCTGTTCCTGAATATTTCTGAGGCTTTCTTTGTATTTTATTATATTATGTATGTACTATTATGCTAAGTAGGGTGAGAACAGGTATAGGAGAAAAGGTACTGCTTCTTCTCGACACAAGAACATGGTTATAAGGATGGGGTAATGGGGAAAAGGAAATTTTAAGAGTTCTCTTGGCAGTCACAGGTCCATCAAAATCCTTAAGGAATGGGCTGACTAAACTGAGGTCAGCTGGAATTGTGGAATGGATCTGTCTTGAGTTCTTCCTCATAGTGATATCCCTAAGAGCATCAAATGGCAAAATTAAGGACTAAATGCAATCTCTGATAGAATTTACGTAGGAGAAGATGATTCAAAATAAGAGAAAACAAATTAGAAAGTTTTCATATAACTTTATAAACACCAAATGGAATGAAATACTTCCATTTCCACTGGTCTGCAGAGAGTCCCTGCTGTCACTTCTGAGATCTTCCTGGCTCCTCTCTGTTCTCCTCAGCAGTTTCTTTTTGTCCTGCAGGCTTCAATCTCCTTGCACTAGCTCTTTCTGTCTCAATCTGCAGTCTTAAAGACTTTGTCTCTGAATTTACTCAATGTATCCCAGGACAGGACAAAGCTTCACCTTTTTTAGGCGTCTCTCCCTTTCTAAAGGAACACAGAAACATAGAATAAATGTAGAGCTGCTGTCCATCACAGATCACAAAGTCAGTTCTGTTCTTCCAGCCTCTAGAGAAGCTCTCTGAGAATCTGGTGTGCCATGACCTGTTCATTACAGAAATTCAGTTCAGCTCCTGGTGATTATCAGGAGGGAGTTTCTTACACTTGACCCTTGGGTCAGCCCACTTCGTATTAAAAAAAAATTGCATGTATTTTTCATATTCATCCATATTTTAAAATAACATTCTTTTTTCCCTTCTATTTAAGTAAGTAATCTTATTAAATAGATGTTTCTAGGCTGTATATTTTAAAGCACTATATATGCATGCACATGTATGTATGTATATATAAATGTATATAGATATATATACAGAAATACGTGAAGGCAGATGAATGGAACATGCCCTAGTGCCTGTACCTTTCTGAATTCAAATTCCTGACCCTGTGCCCAACACTGATTGAACATCCTGCAGTTCCAGTCTCAGTGCTACTGCACCATGTCAGATGACTTGGCTACAAATCAAGCAAAACCCATTATTTTTTTAAAGTACTCCCAGAAAGTTTAGAAAGGCTGAAGGTGACATTTTGGCCTTGAGGCTTTCTTCATGTTGTTGAAGTACAGAGAGTATTTTCTTTCTTAATGCCTGAAGAAAAATTTCTGAATTTTTGCAAGGACAAAGGCAACATTTCCAGATATCCTGATGTCTGTACAGGAAGAGACTGGTTTGATTCACAGCGAGCAAGAGCATTGCCTGCGGCCACTGGTGTGTTTTCAGTTCATTCAGTGTGGCTCCAGACACTGTGCTCGTGGTATGATTTAGTATTTGGAACTTTCCTAATATTTTTCATTTGAAAGAACAGCAGCTAATGCCCCTTATCCTCCTGAATTAGTGTTAGGTGTATATATATTTGGCTGAAGTTGTATTCTCCTCTCCTGTCCTCTCTTCCCTCTGTATGTACAGTCTATTTAGTCCACTCGATATATATACTTGTTACTAATAAATTTCATATAACTCATCTTTTCCCTCCTCTCCCTTTTTTTTAATTGTGAAAAACTGCCATATTTGTTTGCACTCAAATAATAGCTGTTACTCCCAGTTTGAAAATTTTAAAATTAACTTTGAAAACATTAAAACAGAAATCAAGTAACAGATTTACAGACATTTGCAACATTTATTGCACTGACATAAGGTCCCAAGGGCCTCAAATTGTTTGCAGGACTAGAAAGGATTCATTATTTTGTCAGTCAGATACTGGAGCTAACTTTAACAAAAACAACAGATTCTGAAGAGCTAATGTAAATGCAAATAGACAGAGTCCCTTGATCTACCTCCCTCATGTACTTTCTTGAAAGAACTGCTGAGCTTTCTCTTCTAGGAAGTTGAAGTTTACTCTTCCTATTCAGAGTTTTATACGGTTTGTACAATCCCTTGAAGAAATTAGAGTTGTTTTTTTCTTCCCCTCTGAATTATTCCTTTTGATAGAGCTCCTTTCCTTTTGCAGATAACATTTTCACTATTGCATGTGACAGACTGTTTTTCCAGAAAGATTTTATAGATACATTTATATAAATACATTTGCATTTCTGTTTATAAAGAGCCGATGCAAAAATCTTTGCAAATAATAAACTAGAAGAATCATGCTGTGGTGTAAATTCAAATCTTAGAGCAATGAAGACTACATACCTATTTTTGTGGCTATCTACAAACTGGATGTCAGCCTGAATTCCAATAAACTTTTGGATGAATAGGCAGGAAATGCGTTTGGAAGGTCTTCCAAATTGGGATATTTGAAGACAACTTTCAACAAAACAGGTTGGTGTTGCTGCCTTTTACTTCATCAGATTACCTCCTCATAGACTTAAGATTGCTTTGTCTGAACTATGAAAATACTGGAGCGTAATTTAGGTCTGTGTTCTACTGTCTAAAGGCAGCATGAAATATATATTTTGTAACAATACTAATGACAGTAATAGCAGTGCTCTCTACAACTATATTCAAAGCTTCCCTTGAGACACTGTCTTTGCTCACCAGAAAAGGGAAATAGTTCTGACTCTTTTTTTCAAAAGTTGATAGCAATGGACAAGACATAAACTGCAGATGAGTAGCAACTTATTTTTGTCTTTTATGGATCCAGGCACTTTCAAATATATCATAAACCTGTATATTGTAAATCTGACTGCCTTAATTTCCCTTAACTGTGGAACTGCACAGCTTTACCACTAATTGAGGATTCTTTTTTCACAAACCTCCAGGACCCTGTGAACAACAAAGTGATTAAGATGACTAGATGATAGGCTCTGAATAGACTAGTAATGTATTATTTTCACAATATGTAGCACATAGCACAAAACAATAAGTCCTCTGCTTTACTCTTCCCCAGAAAGGTTTCTCCCATTCCTTCAGCCCACCTATTTTCATCTTTATCCTGAAGTGAGCAGACTGATGGTTGAAATACCTATGTTCTCTCTCACCAGTTAGGCTTAGTGTGTTCCTTCACCCTCGCTACCCAAAATTGTACATTTCAGGTTCAGTTTGTACTTTTATCAAAAGCTTGGTCTGGAGAAAGCAAACTTTGCTAGTGTAGGAGACACCAAACTGGAGCTGGGCATCCCACAGTTCCCCCAGAGTCTCAGCATTACTGATTTCAGCTTTTTCTTTCTTGCAACTGTTAAGTTTCCTGATGAATTCCTTGGTACTGCTTTTGTCAGTCTAACTTTGGACATGCAGCAAGATATTATCATTACATTAAACTAAGGGGCATATAGAGGTTCTCTCAGAGTATGGTAATCTTATGGTAAATGATAAATTAATTTACATAGGATTGAAGTTAATTAGCATTCTTAGCATATTTATGTGTATACATGTCTGTACACATGCAGATTTTAAAGATTTTTTCTAAGCTATTTAATTTTTATTTTAGGGTAATTAGAAAACAATTGTTTTCCAGAACACTTTTTCGTTTTTTTTTAATAGATAAATGCCTTTGAATATATACTCAGCAGTAAAAAAGATAAAAGTACATCTGCTGCATAAAATTTGTCAGAAAATACCACATCAAATCACATAGATAAAACACAGGAAAGAATTTAATTAGAGCTTTTAAAATGTTTTTAATAAATTGTTTCCATTGAAGTATGTTTAGGGTAGTTTTGTTGGATTGTTTTCTCAGCTCTGAATGAGACTAACAAAATTAGTCCATCCTCACTTTCTTCTCTATTTGTTTCTTTTTTACCCTTTGTAAATGACAAAACTTGGCTTGAATAAGGGTTCAAAGTTCAGAGTTTTTCTCCATGTTAGATGAAGACAGGCCTTAAATCAGATGTCCCAGAGACAAGCACCTTCTCCAGGTTAAAGCCTTATAGGTCTCCTTGATTTGGTGCAAACTTCAAAAAGATTGACCGCTGAAAACAAGACGTGATTGCTGTTTTCCAGCAGTAGCTCACAGGAAATTAGCAATGTTGTGCTTGTCTAGCAATATAATAGAGATATTTACCTACTACTTCAGGCTGTGATAAGGATAAAATAAATATTGCAGAGCTGAATATAACAGGTCTATATTATTATTTTTCAAGTTACTGCTAGAAGACTGTGCTTGAAACACAATACTGTGTAGTAAGCACAGAAGCCCTTAGGATCAAGCCATCAAAACACCAACAAATTAGGAAACACCCACCACACACCATTTCAAACACCTCCATAAGTGTGACTCATACACAATTCCTGCAGATGTTTATGCCACTTGCTTCCTTGAAACTCATTCCTGCCAGGAGACACTTACCTTTCCTGATCACAGCAAATTTCACAATGAATTTCAAAATAGATTCCAGATATGCAGAACACACACTGAGCCAAAGAGCCAGTGAGGCAGAAGTTAAATGGATAAAAGCAAGGACAGAAGCAAAGATAAAAGCTAGGAATAAAAATTTATCATAACCTCATAATAAACTGTACAGGTTCACAAATATTTATTTTCTGGCACAGTGATCACTAGAGGCATCGCTCTCAACCATGTATAGCTCTGGATGCTAAACCTATGCTAATACAAGCATGTATTAGATTGGGCTAGAAGGGAGGTCAATAAATGTGCAGGAATCAGTAGATCAATGGTATAACTGAAAATGTTAAGGATCATTTCATAGAAACAATAGATGGATACCAAATCTTCACATTTCCAACACTCCTAGATTTAAGTTATGTCTGTTTCCGACATGCTAAGGTAATTTCCATTTTTCGCTTGTTTGATTGGCATTGTGGAAGTATTGCTAGTAGTTACACCAACCAGCTCAGTGGCAGTAGTAATGCTTTACAGTAGTGTCCAGGTAGTAATAAACTCAAGAACACAGTGAAAAAATCTATCTACAGTTATACAATTCGAGAAGTAATCTTATTTTCTATCAAAATTTTCCCAGAATCCAACTACATTTTTGAAGTATTCTCAAACATTCTAAATATTTAGCTCAGAAGAGCTAGTCCAGATACATGACTATTATTTGGTTTAACCATAAGAGTATTAAATCTAAACCTTAATAAAATTCAATAATATCTCAAAAAAAAATTAAAAAAATAAGTGACTTATTTAATGTGTTTAAAAACACTAAAAGTTATAAAGACATCATATTCCTTCTCTCCTCATAAAGGTTTTTGTGCAGGCAAGAATTAAGAAGCAAATATGTAAGACTGAATAACATTGCAGTTTTTCTTTTCTCCACTGGAATTAAAATTCTATTAAACACATTTTAGATCTGACCTACAGTGGTAATAAATGACAACATGAATTTCAAATCTTACTCTATTAAGGTTAAACAATATTAACTGGCTTCTTCAGAAGAGTGGGGAAAAAAATCCTGCTCTTCTAGTTTACATTATAAATATATTTAACCTCAACTGCTGCTCTTGTAAAAATAAATTACCAGAGAAATAATATAAATTATTCTGTTCAAGAGTAGCCACTTTCCTTTCTAGTTATAAAAAAGACTTTAGTTGGTTGGACTGATTTGGTTTTGGTGTTTTTTTGAGATTTCAACTCTAATTTTCAATATATGTTTTCAGTGAGTTCAGTTTAGAACTGATAATTGAATTTGTCTCAAAGTATGAGTCACTGACATTGCATCAGTGATAGGAAAATTAGCACTCTCTCTCAACACTATCTTCATCCCATTGTTAACAGTCTTGCTGATATAAATGCTGCTCACTCCAGCTCTGTGACATTATATTAAAATGCTCGAAGCTCTGTTTGCACTGTTGGTAACACTGGGATAGACAAACTCTGACTGAAGAATAGGCATTAAAATTAGCAGAAGAGATAAAGCCACAGCTTGAAAATTAAAAGCAACTTGCTATAAATCTAATTGTATTGTTAAAATCCATACATCTCCTTTACAACTCTGGATGCTATTATGCCTCTTTGAACATTTCCTGATACAAATGTTTCTTCACAGATGCAGCTATAATTTGTGTACTGTTTGAGAAGCAACCAGAAAGGAAGCAAATATTTCAACTGCTGCTATTATGGACAGTGTAAGACTTTATTCAACAAGCAGTCAAGTAAGCATGGTTAAGAAATGGCAACATTCTGTGTGCTAAATTGAAAAATAAGTACAGCACATGCTTAAATAGTTCATTCTGGGGAGACCTTATGGCAGCCTTCCAGTACCTGAAGGGGCCCAGAGGAAAGCTGGGGAAGCACTGCTTACAAGGACATGTGGCAACAGGATGAGGGACAGTGGTTTTAAACTTGAGCAGGGTAGATTTAGATTAGACAATAGGAAGAAGTTCTTTACTGTGAGAGTGGTGAAACACTGGATCAGGCTGCCCAAAGAGGTGGTGGAGACCCATTCCTGGAGACATTCAAGATCAGGCTTGATGGGCAACCTGAGCAACCTGATCTAGTTGGAGATGTCCCTGCTGACTGCAGGAGGGTAAGACTAGATGACCTTTAAAGGTCCCTTCCAACCCAAAGCATTCTATGTTTCTATGATTCATCAGGTTATTTATTCTTCACGCCAGATCCCACAGACCATGAACTAGTAGTCTCTGTCCACACTCATTTGTTCACACAGAACATCCTTCAGAGTACAGAGATGAGTTTTGGATGATGATAAATAATGAGAATTTTTTCTTTGTTCCATTAATAACTGCACATCTCAGCCGGCCCTTTTGAGAAGGAGAAAACTTCTCGCTTCCTTCTAAAGCCAAAAACTACAGGCTTTGTTTCTGTTTTTTCCATCCCAGGCTGAATAGTACCAATGCAGTAGTTAATGAAACAGTTATAATGATGCCCATTTTACAGCCCAACTTGTAGGAAACCATGAATTCCCAGAGCAAGTAGGTTTGACCTTTACATTTCCACACATCCTTGTTTCAAATAGAAAGAGTATACATATATACATATGTACATATGTGGAAAACCAAAGGATATAATAAATATTTTGATCTATGACTGATATCCCCAGGGGATTTCTGCTAACTGACAAGGTGCCATCAGTGCTAGAGAAAGTAGATGTGGAAATTAATTCAACCTGATGAACTTAGTAGTCTAATGCACATTTTATCCCTCAAGTCTTTTTATGTCATCACAGTTTATACTGCTGTAGTGACCACAACAGAATGATCTTCACCATTGCTGAATGGCTGGGCTGTGTTGTTATCTGCTCATAAAAGATTTGAACTTTAATTTTTTTCTTACTGAAAGCAGTATCCTTTAGCAAAGTAGCATTCCTTGTTCTTAATTTGTTGCCATCTGAACATACTCTGTCCTTCAAATGTCATCTCACTTTATCTGCAATAGAAAATCAGAACTTCTCTAGCAGCAAAAAAATACTGGAATTCAGCTTTACTTTGAGACTTCTGATGCGTCTGTCTTAAAATAAATTAAGGATATTGCTGAGCACATTAAAGCAGTTTTTAATGACTGTGCTTAATGAAGTATGCCTCTATCAACGCATATACAATAGTTCCTAATTGAAAATTAATAGAATCTAATCTTTACAATATGATAACTACTGCTAAAATAGATAATGCAGGTGTTCAGGTTTTTTTATAAGACTTTTTTACCTTGATTTGTGTAGTAATAAAATCTAAATGTGGCATTTGGACATAGAAAGGCCTAATGGTCTAATGATGCTTTATGTCCATATGACAGTACACTTATATCACTCATTATATGTTACAGAAAGATCCCATACAGCACCACAAGACAAATATATCAGCAGTTTATTGTGGTAAGGATATTATTTCCTTAGACCAGTAACAATTTTACCTGAATTGTACTCAAAACCCAGCCTGACTTAAATAATTAGCTTAGCAGGAATTTTCTGTTGAATATACAGCTTAGGATGGTTAGTTAAATATATGGCTATAAGCCACACAGAGTGGTACTTTAAAACATGCTCCTTAGTATTCATAAAATATTACTTGTACCTTTCAGAGCCACACCATGTCATTGTTAAATTTGCTATTAACAGCCCATTTCACCTTGTTTGTTTTGAGGGATAATGACTTTTAAGGTTATGTATTCATCCTGTTGCATGAGAATCATTCGTGTAATTCCTAATAATATCCTTGGGAGTTACTCATACAAATCCTTGTTGAATTAAGCTTAGAGAAAGAACAGCATAAATGGAAAGAACCATTAACACAATGAAAATTTCTGGTATAAAAGAATAAAAGTCAGATTTTGGTATCCAGTAGCCAATTAGTTAATTTAATAACTTCTTGGTTTGTGCACACATAAAATAGTTATGGTTTTCATCAGTGTTATATCTTGCATCCAAGATGACAGGTTTTTTAAAAACATAATTAAAACAGTTTTAGAATAACTGATGGAAGATATCACCAAAAGGTCACTGGCAGAGTTTATTTGTTATTTAAACTCCAGACCGTTTTCACTTTCTGCTCTCTGGAAATATGTTCCCTAATAATTCTACCTTTTTCTCTCCAAAACCTAAAGAGAAATCAAATGACCTTTTAGCTACTGTAAATGTCATTATGAGCTTTGATGTGAACAAGAAGGAAGTGAACATTTCTTGATTCAATCCTATAAAAGTCTAGAAGACATCTAATGCAAATAGAAGAGAGGTGAAATTTCAGGAGCTCTTCAGAGTGACCTGACTTTTACTCCTGTCAAATATACACGTAGCTGACCTGCCTGGAGTAATTAGCAGATACAACAGCTCACATCCTTTACAAATGACCTTCATTTTTATTAAACATGTATTTTACATATACTTTAACAAGAAAATAGCTTCTATATATAATAGTCACAATAACTACACCAGAACCATTCCAGTTTCAGGTGGGTGGGTTTTGTACTTGTGTTTTGACATCACTGATTGGGGATAGGTGATCAATACAAATATTGCACGATTCATTATCTCAAGAGGGGAGGGAAAAAAGAACAGAATGAAATTTCTTACCCTGCCTAATGGTCTGCTTATTCTGTGGTAAACAGCTGGACTTTGCCAAAAAATGAGTGCCCCTCTGCTGTGTCTGCAGTCTTTGTAGAATGTGTGGAATTTCTGGAATTATACAAATCACTAGCAAAATAAGTATTTGT
Organism: Merops nubicus; assembly: GCF_000691845.1. Classification (NCBI taxonomy): domain Eukaryota; kingdom Metazoa; phylum Chordata; class Aves; order Coraciiformes; family Meropidae; genus Merops; species Merops nubicus. The sequence continues at coordinate 18,020 of NW_008582088.1, forward strand.
CTGACGTTAAAATATGTTCAGGTGAGAGGGAGAGGAGCTGGGAATTTTCCTCAACATGTTCAGACTGGCATATATAATTTTCCTCTCATGAATTACCTGTGACATATTTCCACTTCATCAGGATCATTACATATCTTTTTAATTTAATTGTTGTTAAATGCTAATTGGTCTATGAGGAAATCCAAGGACAGCAAAGAAATTTATGTATTAACACTATCAAATCCATGAAGAGGAAGTTATTAATGTTTTATCTTAATTAAAACACGATTTCATTCCTTTAGAATTCAGTGTGCTACATCTTATATCAGTGACATTACAGACTGTAGTGTCTTCTTGTTTCCCATTTGCTATGCAATCTGAGATGAAGATTGACTATGAAAGGTACAGGATGCCACAGGCTTTATGTGGTTATAAATCTAATTGATGTCAAAATGGTTAGTGTTGGATAATGACTCTGGAATATAAATGAACTTCTCGTTAGAAAGATTAATAGTATATAAACTAGATTTTCATTTTGTCTCTAATGTTGATACAGAGAACTACATTGAAAGCACACAGAGATATGCTCAATTATCATACTTCTCTTAATTGTAAAATCAAGTGCACAGGGAAAAAAAAAGGAAGGTGCTTTTTGTGTGTTGTAGATAATTCATGTGGTTGAAACTCATCCCAAATACAAAAGGGAAGGGACTGAATTTTGTAAAAATGAAGTGAGGAGAGGAGAAAATACATGGTAATGTCAGGTTTAACTGGTTAATTTGTAGATTTTGGTCTTACTAAAATTATATTGCATTGACAGAGATCCCTGGTTGTACTATTTTCATTATGCTTTGTGGCCAGTACTCCAGACATACATGTGATCAGGCAGTGTAGTTCTTTCCTTCCCACATACCCCTTTCTCCATTTCGTTCTGGGGTTGGAGGTAACTTGTTTCTCTTAAGTGTCCACTACAACTGACTAGACAAAAGAAAGAACTTCAACCCTTAGCTTTTCTGGAAACTAATATTCAGAACTGTGAATGAACGATCAAACTTTTAATAAAAGTAGGGCAAAAATTACAATGTTTTATTCAGAAGATGATTCTTCTTGAAGTAGAAGATGGCAGTCTGGGGCTTATAGGGCTTTAAAACTAAGAAGCCTTGGTAGGGGAAAACATAAAAAGGAATTTAGAAGAAATTAATGAGCTGTATACTGAATCTTAGCCTTTCTCATATTGCTCTTTCATCATTTGTTATATTCTTTCAGCTCTCCCTCACCTCTGTTTCATCATTTCTGTTTCGGCTGTTCAGGTACTTCTCTTAAGGTCAGTTCCTTACGGACAGAGCACTGTGCTTGCATGGAGCAAGCAGCTTCACTGGAGTAGGACTCATTATAAGACTTTAAGTGCTCTTATTTATCAAGTTTTCGTGAAATATCTGTGAAGCACTGAAAACTATTATCCTATGGAGAGTCAATATCTGTAAGTACAAACTTGAATATTCTCTGGGCGAACTTCTGTTGCCTTTTCTATTAGAATAATATGAATGGTATCTCATTTGACCATGTTCTCATTAAAAAGATAAATAACACAAGAAGGTTACATTAAGGAAGGACTCTTCTTTTAAAGAAGGTTAGATTTTAAGGAAGGTTTCTTCCTTAAAAATCATGGAAACCATCATAAATGTTAACTGTACTACAGAAACACAGAACAAGCTCTGTGTTTAGTTTTATTGCACACAAGAACATTGTCTTACAATTAGAGGCAAGACTGGACTATGGTAGAGTCAAGAAAGACTCAATTGCTACTGAGGCGTTTCTTGGCAAGGAGACAAAAAAAAAGGTCATCTGGAAGAAAACAGTTTAAAAGAGTAGGAAACGGATACAGAGAGGAACATGTAGAACTGCAACAAAAAACATGACGTGATTGTGGAATAATAATAGAAAGTATGGGAAAGCTTTAAGGTGTTTGAATGTGTGGACATTAATCTTGATATGGTAATGACAGGTTTATATGAAATAATGGCTTCATTGGAACTGTGGGAGAAAGATGATTTAGTGAAGGCAATTCAAATAACTAGGAAGTTAATGACTGAAAAATTCAAAGGTATTAAACCAAGAAGGAACCCAAATCCTGAACCTAGCTCACACCAACTCAGCACTGACAATAGAACTGTCCCTACTAGTGCTACCCATCCCGGGCAGCTCAGGAACTGAGACTGGGCAGGTCCCCTACCTGAGGCAGAGGTCATAAGCTGCTCCAAGCTGAGAAACTGAGAGGAAATTCAGGTAATACATCATTCCAGACGTGAAGCAGGTGGTGGAAGTCAGCTATACTCTCCCTTCATTCTGCTAGACAAGAGAAATATGTTGTCTTGACAAGCCCACAGGGTGTGTATTTGCTCGGAAAAGGACACAAGTAAGTCTGTGTTGGTGTTGAGATAGAGCAGCAGCTTTCAGGCCACTTGTTACTTGGCTTGGGGACCCTGATTCTCTTCATTGCTTAAAGGAGCTGTTAGTGAAAGTCTTAATTCTGTTACTTCAAGGCAAACTTGTTTCATCCCTACCATTAAATTTTGCTTTAATTTCTAAGAGACACAATGGCAAAAAAAGTAGTATAATTATAAGCTATAAAGATCCTAGATTAAACCTTTGTACTTGTTAAAAAAAAGAAAATAAAGAACAAAGAAAAACATCCTAGAAATGGGGTGGGGGGGAAGTAGAGAGGATGTTGCTAAAATAGGTATCCAATAATCAAGACAGAAATTAATAGAAGAGAAAAAATTCTATGCTTTCTTTTTTAAATATAAAAAAAAAAAAATTGTTTGTTTTTTACATTGTGCCTGTTCAGTTCAACAGAAAGGCTCAGGGATAGCGAAGAAATAATCAGAAAATTATTTAGTCAAAATCATACTCTGACCTAAAGAAGCGACACTAGAAATGTAAGTGTATAAAGTAGGAAATAAAGTAAGATGTTCTGGTTTGGGCTGGGAAAGAG
>NW_008582088.1:21014-39815 GCF_000691845.1 Merops nubicus
ATGGGCTGCTTGGATTTGTGCTGAAAACAGAGTTGGTAATACAAGGATGTTTTAATATTAAGCAATGCTTACACAGAGTCAAGGCTTATCTGCTTCTCACACCATGCACCAGGCTGGGGGTGCACAAGATGTTGGGAGGTGACACAGTGGGGACAGCTGAGCCCAGCTGACCAAAGGGATATTCCAGACCACATGACGTCATGCTCAGTATGTGAAGCTGGAGGAAGAAGAAGGAACATCCAGAGTAATGGCATTTGTCTTCCCAAGTGACCATTACATGTGATGGATCCCAGCTCTCCTGGAGAAGATGGCTGAACACCTGCCTGACAGAGGGAAGTGATGAATTAATTCCTTGGTTTGCTTTGCTTGTGCAGGAAGCTTCTACTTTGCCTGTAAAGTCTTTATCTGAAGCCATAATTTCTCTCACTTTTATCCTTCTGGTTCTCTCCCCCATTCCACTAAGGGGGAGTGAAAAAGCAGCTGGGTGGGGTTGAAAAAACTGGGGTTAAACCACAACACAAGGATAAATGAATGTTCCTGGAAGATGCACTGGACACTTGAAAAAAATTGTAGCTGTCTGGGCAGTTATGACAGAAATGGGGAAAAAAATATCCCTTGTAAGAGATGTTACATAGATTAGGGAAGATGATACTGATCTTTTCAAAATTATAAGGTCCTCTTTCAAATCTATGATATTACTGAAATGATAGTGCTGGCTTTAGGAAAGACCCTAAATCCAGTAATCCTGCCCAGACTACAAGAAAACAAGTGGATCTAGTTTAAAAGCAGATGCTTCACTAGACAGCATTTTCACAGACTGTGAGAATACCTTCCTGATGATATCAAACTATGGCATATCCTCTAGAAAGGAAGGGGGATGTGAATTAATATTGTTATCAAATTACATCCACCTTCGATTGCTGTTGCATCTAAGTCACCTTTAGATGAATGAGATAATTAATGAGGCTGGGAAAACATCAAATAAAAACCATGCCATCAATGGAAGTAAATTGATGATTTGTGCTTACAGAATAGATAATTCCTTGGAATGCATAATACTTAATAAATGTTTTTGGAAACTTTCCACGTGGATATTTCACATGTCATTCTGTTCCTTTTTGCTAGCTCATGAGATTTAGACCTGAAAGAACTCAGTATGTCTGTGTGTCTCCAATTACTTCATGCTCCCAAGAGGCTCTTCTATCACTTTAATGCCATCTCTGAGCAGAGAAGTAATTTTTGAAGTCTGTACTAACATCACCTCTTTATGGGTGTATAAGCAGCATGACATGCAGCATTATAGAGCAACGGAGGTGGCATCCATCACTTTGGAGTCTGAGGTTATGATTCAGAACCCCCAATGTGCAATAACAGTATCAGCAAGATTGGAGCATTTTCTTCACTGCAAATATTGCAGTCAATTCTCTGACCACATGAAGTTACTCGGCAGATCAAATTGCTTATTTTTAAGGTTTAATTCTAACCTAACTCCTTTCTGTGGCAATTACTTTCCTTATTACAACTCACAATTACTGTGAGAACATTCTCCTGAAATTGGTTTCTGTGCTGCTAAATAAGTGAAATAGTAAACTGCTCAATTATTTTGAACAACAACAACAATTTTTCAAGGAAATCTTGTCACCATTGTACAAATATTCAAATTGTTAAGTCTTCCATATTGAATTAATTTGAAATGGGGCTACTCTGCGTGCAGTGTGAAGATGCAATCTGTTTTTCCTTGCTAAGCAGCAAGTTGCACATTTCAATGTTATTTACATTACCAATCACAATGAAAGTCAACTGGAGTATGGTTAGAAAAATCTGTTGTGCATTTTCAAAAGGGCTAATCTTCCATAAAATAATGGATTTTCTTCTGAAAAGTAAAGCTAATTAATATACAAGCAAGGGTGTTTATTAGTCAAACAGTCATGAAAGTTTTAGATTCTTGTTTAGAAAGAGAGCCCAGTCCAGAAATACTTTTCATAGTTAAAACAGCAGCTAGAACCCACAGCAGGTTACATGCTCATCCTGATCCACTGAAGAATCATTTTTGAGGTCTTATATAGTGTTATCTGTTGCTCTGAAAATACCCATTCCTCAAGCACGATTTCTGAAATGTTATTTCTCTAACAGTTTGCATCATCACTCCAGTTAGAGAAACACACACGTATGTACACTAAAAAAAATCTTGAGATGCTTCCTTAGAAAATATGTGCCTGCAAAAGTTATCAACATTAAATATTTGCAATGGAAGTCAAAGTCGTGTGTGTCTATCAACAGGTTCTTTTTAAAGGATGAAGAAAGTTACTGGAAAAAAGTGTTTGAAATATGAATCATTTACTCCTTTTCGAAAGTAATCACAAGATTAATATATTTCAAGAAGATTCATCCTTTCTTGTACTGATTTAGTCAATATAAAAGCGGTTGAAATAGTGTCAGTGTCTTATACACAATCTGCCAGTTATTAGCACGACAGAACTTCACACTAGGGAAACTGAGCTCTGTATTATGAGATGTTATGAAAATTAAAATGTCAAATAGTTTTCTAGCCATGCAGATAGATTATTTTATGTATTTCTGCGAAATATTCACTACTGCAACCTATGTGTCAGCTTCTAAGTTCTTCATTGGTTACACATTTTGTTACAAAAAGCTTATTATAGTTCTGTTTTCTGTGTAAACGTGTCCTACTATCCAGGAGCCAAAGTCTATGTGTCGTCTACTGCCTAATTAATCAGGTTATAAATTTTCAGTAAGCTTGTTTTGGGACCACTACTACAGCCCTGGTTTCTCCTATAGTTGAAGGGAAAAGGTTTTTCTAAGATTTGCTGAAACCTCATGATAGAAACAACAGTCTCCTGTTGTTAAACATTTTCCATCACTCATACATATGGTTTAATTGGACACAAATTTCTGAACAGTCATTGTACATCTTAGTGTCCAGCATGCTTCTTCAGAGGTGGTGAATCTGAAGAATTCAAATCCTACTTCATGACACCCTAATTCTGCAAAATTATCAAACAGAATCTTGACTTTATTTGCAGCTCATGCAATGTTTTTGTAAAGGAGTGTAACTTTCAATGACACTTGTCTTTGTTATTTCAAGGAAAAAATATTCAGAATATGACTTCAGTGTTTTCTCTTTTTTAGTTCTTCACTTGTGTTGACAAACAGCCACTCCTTTTCCACAAAGATGCCTTTCTCTTATGTAGAGGTGTTTGACTGACAGATTCTGACCTGATAGACCTGCAAGCAGTTGTGGCTTTCCTCATTGATATCTAGCATTACAGCTCTGTGGGACTCTGAGAACCAAGTGTTTCTCTCACATGGATGCACTGGGCAGCTCAGTCTTCCTTTCAGTGTCTTATATCTGCACATCTGCCTTGAGATCTTTGTGGTGATTAGGTGACTGGGCATTCCAGAGAGTGCAGAAATTAACTCCTTTCCACTCTAAGCATCATCCTATTAAAATCTGCTGACATTGTGTCATTCACACCTGAATTGTCTTCCAAAGCACCACATTACAAACTGGAATTATTAATTTTTTTTCCCTCACACTGGGAATATTCTGGCCTTTACAGTAGTTAAATATTGTTTTACTACTCAGCAGTGGGTGCTTCTGCTGTGTGTTAATTGCTGCACAAAGCAGGTGATAGCATCTCTTGTCTCAAGTCTTCCTTGCTGACAGCCTGCATGCACCTAGTCGTAACTATGACAATTGAGTGAATGGCAGCTTAGTTCCCTAGGACGTGTACCTTGAGAGTCAGGAGAGAGATCACAAGCATGCTACAAATACCTTCCTTTTCACTGGAAATTTCTGCATCCTCCCTCTCTGTGTGTACTGAGCTGCTTTTTAGATCTTCCTGCTGTTATTTTGAGCACGGGGAAATAAGTCCTCCAGTTTTGTACACTTTTTCTTCTGCTTTATCATTTGGTCTGTCTTTGTCCTGTAGCGTGAGTTCCTTCGATTTCATTCTGATTTTTTTGTGCTGGATTACTGATTTGCAATTTTCATTGCCTGTTATGGATAAATCAGTGTCCCTTTTTAACTTGGATGCATATGTCTGGATTAAGCCTCTATCTTTTATGGAGTTCACATCTCTGTAGAAAAACGTTTTTATGCTTCTCAGTATCAGACAAAAATATCTTCCTCTTTTTTTTTTTTTCTTCTATGGTTAATGTGTCTATCTTATAATTTTTTTGGCTGTGCCCATGTTTCAGGCATAATTGCTGATTGTTTTTTCACAGACGTGTCAATTCTTAAGTCAGACATGGTGTTGATTTGTGTGACCTCATTCTGAGTTACTCCCAGCCCCCATTTTATGTCTTTGTAACATGCACGTGCTCAACCCTGTTCTACAACCATGTACCAGGTGACCTACAGCTACTTCTCAGCTTTTATCAGTAAAAAAAAAAAAAACCCAAACAGGAAATTGCCTTCCTTTTCTTATCTTTAATGCTGCATGAGCTCAATAACCTCTCATACATACCTAATTTCACTTTTTTTTTCTTTTTCTTGAAGTCAAGCATTCTGTTTTGTCTCTCCCCTTCTGTGATACCCTTTTACCAGTGCTTTTAAGTGCTGCATTGTTTGCATATTAATAAGTTCTCTTGCTCTGACCATCCCTAGACTGGTCACTTCCATTGTATTCATTCATTGTATTTCATGCAATTCTTGCTGGAAAATGGGAAAAAGTGAGATGCTCATGAAAACCTGTGATCTTTGTTAAGAAAGCCATTTATCTAAATGCTAAAAGCAGATTTAACACTGCGTTCCCCATAGCTTTATTCTGTGCAGCATTACTCAAGTACCTTCCTTTGTCATTTCTATTCTTTCATTCAGTTCTTTCCATGTTATTAAAAATAATAGTAAAAAAAGGATGGATTTGCCAACAGTGGAGAGATCAGAAGGATGCTGTGAAAGAGAATAGGAGTGCCTAAGATGTGTCTGAGTCGTCTGCGGTACCTCACTGAGCATATAGATATTTAGGAAGAATTAAGTAGAATTCAGAAATTGTGGGAAGATATGCATGTTTGAGGGGGAGAGTCTTTCCCTTATATTCTTCTCTCTGACTTCTCTGATCTCTCGTGAAAGCTCTCACAGCCTCCTCAGCCTTTCCCATCCTTCATATGAGCCCTTCTGTTCACCCATCCTCTCTTTCAAATGACATTTGTCCACCTTTCTGTGTGGTTGCTTTTTCTCACCAAATTATTCTTAACTGATGTATTTGCAAATACTAGGCTTCAAAACAGTAAATTATTATGTATAAGAATATTGATTTTTTTTATATATAGTTTGAAAATGGTGTAACAGAGTTTTACAAGAAGCAAGTGATGACTAAGATAAACACAATAAAATGTCAGATTTCTAGTTTCTCCTCATTTCTCAATTGGACAATAAACTTTTTCCCCTTGGAAGTTGTAGTGTGAAGTCTGAATGGAAACCTAACTGTAATTGCCTTTGCTGTGTACTAAATCACTTGAAATGTGAGAGACATTATATACAGTACAAGAAGGAATATCATTTATTGGGCAAATTATGTTAGTGGTAATTCAGTTCTGACTGTATTTTCTATTATTGCAACCAGTGTATGAACACAACTGTGTGACCCAACAGTGTACTGATTTTGTTAGCTCAGAATAACTATAGAGACAGAATCTCTGTAAAAGAATAAAATTTATATCTCGGTGGGAAAAGGCAAGAAGTAGTTCCCATCTTGTTGCCCTTGGTACTGCTAATGCAATGCAAGAAGACCTGCTCTCTCCTCAGCCAGGAGTCATGTTCCTTCACCAAATTTCGATGAAAATTATTCCTAGAGCCTGCATATTACCAGAAGCATTGATGAGAACAGCAGCTATGTCACAACAGCAACTCATCCAGGTTCCCTGAAATGCTGGGGTTTAAACCCCCAGCCCTGAATCAGAGTTGACATGTGGATGATGTCCACAGCCAGACAGGAAAGACTCTCCTAATTGGTTTGCACCCAGGGCCTGGCTAGCTTTTTGTGGGAACCAGCTAGGAGATCACCAGCAGGTGACCCTGCCTTCAGCATTAACATCAGGTGTCCTCACTTTAAGTTAACAGCATAAAAGCTGGCTTGGATGCTAGTGGGTTGAGGGAATTTTACTTATTATGTAGGATTTCTGGTTCCTGGAAGGTCTTTCTAATTGCCTCCTGTAGGCAGAGTAGAGGTGGGACAACAAGAAACTTAGGAGCAGAGGAAGGGATATGTCTGTAACAATAGCATCAGTCTGTGGTTGTAGCCACACAACTGGAGCTGGATTGGTTGCCTGGGTCCTTTGTTGATTTGATCCTGTCTCCACTGCTTCCTGCATTGTGAGTGAATATATCAGCCTTTTCATTCCTCTAGTGATTTGCCACCTTAGATCCCTTGTGTATGACTTAAAACCAGAGGGTGGGATCTGGCTTGTGTGTTGTCTGTCAATGATGACAGCCTTCCTATCAGGACATGCATTTGGCAAAAGAGTACTCTATATGTTTAGCTGCCCATGCAGAGGATTTGATTTGCTAAGCCCTGATATGCATTTCTATATTCATTAGTGCTGTAATAGGAAGCATCATTTTTTATAGCATTTATTCTTCAGACAGATAGGGAAGAGTTTCCTATGTCACGATGTTATGTACATGCTGTAGAGTGGTTGGAGCTCTGTGTGCTGTGAATTCAACACTTGCATTAGAAGAAAAGCATTACGATAATGAAACAGATTCTCTTTCCAAAATTGTTGCTAGGACACTGGCATCACATAGGAGTATTAACTGAAGTTTGTAAAATGATGTAGATTCTTTCTTTTTCAACAAATAAACATCTTCTTTCTAATCCATTAGGTAGAAGTCCAAATACTGCCTGCTCAAAGCACAACTAATTTTGAATTAAAGACAAATTATTTTCATCGTTATCAACAGAAACTAGGTCACATCATAGATAAAATTAAGAATAAAAATCCCAGAGTATCCTACTCACCATAAGGACAAGTTATAATTTCCCTTCCTAACATGTTTTATTATTTGCTGTTTAACTCTGGTTTATTAGATTGCTGATTTTCATATAAAGTGGTGTTTTTTCTGTTCCTCTAGCTGCTGACATATTTATCAAAGACAATATTTATAGAAAGAGTGAGAAAAGTTAAGGATAGCTTCCTCTCTGTCCCTACTATAATCATGTTAAATTTTAGTGTGCAATAGTGATAGGAAAAAAAGTGCTTCAAAACATAAATACTGAATTATATGCCTCTAGCAAATGGGTAGAGATGGAAAATGAAGCAGTGTTCCCTAGGCTGGCTTAGACTTGGTCAGTATAACATAGAAGAATAAAATATTTTAAAATAAACATACTTTAAAGTGATGGGTTGTTTATCTGGTTATTTTTTTTTTCTTTCTAATATATACATGCAAGCTGAAGTAGGTAATTTTTTTATGTACCCATCTGGAACCAAAGCCCTTAGTGATTCATGAACAAAGCAGATTTGATGCACTATTGATTTTCTACCTTAGCAGTAGAAAAACAATTGCTGTATGCAAAGATCTGTTTTTCTGGATCCCTGCCATCCATCTTTTTAACATTTATGTAACAGCATCCATGTAAGAAAAGAAACTCACACAAGGTTAAAAGGGAAAAAAATTCATAACAATTTTAGGCAAGTCTTCACAATGCAAGATAACTTTTGGTAGGTATTTAATACATTTCCCACTATTAAATATCTGGGCTTATAAATAAATGCACCCTGGACTGCATCTGCCTTTACTCCCCTGTTGTCAGGCCACATGCTGGTCAGTCTACCTGCAGCAGTGCAGGCACAAGGTTAGTCACTACGTGTTGAATTTCCTTTCACAGCCAATCTTGAATACAGAGTTTTGGCCTTAAACTTTCCTGAATCAAACCCTGGGTTTTGTAAGAGGCACCAGGCAGCCAGCAGGTTGGAAAATCGGACCTGATGCTCCTCAGGAAGCCTCAATAAGAACTGTGTGCACCAAGCTTCTGCTAAGGATCTGGCTGCAATGTATCTGAGCCCAAAATTAGTTTTCCTCTGCTGTGGGATTTCTTTGCCTGGGATCTGTTTGGAGCTCTTCAGAAGTGGAGAACAAATCAGGGGAGCTGAGTTACAGTGTAACCTTCTTGTGATCTGTTGTGCTATAAGGGCTATTTTACAGCAGCATTCACAAGTCACTAAAAAGTCCAAGATAAAGCAGTATTTTATGTGTTTATAGGTGCAGACAACAGAACATTTAAGGCAAGAATTTCACTAGTTCATAAATCATTAAAGGTGAGAGGGCCTTCAGTTCATGACAGAGTTTAAAAAGAATAATATTTTGTAGAAATAGTATGTCATAGCTCTACAGAAACCTCAAGTGTTTATACATTCTGAAAAAAAAAATAAGTACCTTCCTTCAAGAGGTCTGTTGTAAACTCCCTAGAAGAAAAGTCATTGCATTCTACTGCCAGCTCTAATCCTGTATCATCAAGCATGAATAATAAATAGGAATATTCTCCTATACAAGGCTGATCAACATTCAGATTGAACATTTTCTACCCCTAAAATGACTGCTTTATGGAAATGTTAATAGCCATCAAGAGGAAAAAAAAGTGGGAAAAAAAAAAAAAAAAAGATAACTGGAGGGATTGTGCAGAAATCTAAGTGAAATATGTTGCCTGAGGTTGCATGAGAACTGATGTCTGCATTGTCTGATGATCCATCCTACTGTTGTCACTGGGATCCTAGATCAGCATCTCTCATGCTGCAGTGTCATCCCCAGATATTTCAGGATGAAAGCAAATAGTAGAAAACTGCTTTGCATGGAGAAACCGCTCTCCTCAAACCCCTTTTGTAGTCTGCACACTCCATCACAGTTGTGATTCATTCCTTCAGCCCCATCTACCCAAAGAGTGTTCCCATTCTATAGTCTAAAATCATGATTTTTCACAAAGATAATGAATTTTCCTGCCACTTTTTCCCCTTTTCTATTTTGCCACATTGCACTTTTGTTATTCGTGATTGATATTTCTCTTTGCCTGGCCTCATCTCCTCCTCTGCTCTCTAATGTAATTTTAAATCTGTTTCTTCTCCATGCTTTCTGGCTGCCTAGACAGTGCAAGACAATTTGCTAACCACTTCCTGCCAGGACTTCAACAGCTTGGTCTAGAAGGCTTCCTCAGAAATATGACATTAATACAAGACCAAGCAAAACCAAAACACCAGCACACGTGCTCCTATGGAAAAGTGTATTTGCTCATTTTTTGTTTTCTTTGACCTTGGATTTGTTTCAAAGCCTATAGATGTCATTTAGTCTATTTCTGCTTATTTCTGTGTGCCTGGCCTCCAACACACGTTACTCCTGTGAATAAAATTTATATCTTATACATGCAATGTGAAGAAACAAAGAAATAAATAAGGAATTTTGGGTAGAGGCAAATGGTACGAATGAGCAATATTCCATTTGTTTCAGTGGAGCTATGCTGATCTAATACAATTTGAAAATGATATGTACTAGAAATGAAATTAACTTCCATCAAAGATCAATATCCCTCAGAAAAAAATTGCCAACAGTTGCTGCCACATTTTGGGACAGATTGCTTTGAGGAAGAGGTGGTAATCAGTGAAAAGCTGAATGTAACAGCCAATATTCATCACTTTACTGTTTAACCAAATAATTGCTGCTTTCCCATCTATTTTATGATGCTGTATTTACCGTGCCACTTGGATGGTTGACAGGAGACTCTGGATCACATGAGTTAGATGACAGCAGCTGCTAAGTTTGTCCTCAATTTCATATTCACATATTTGTGCAATTCCTCTCTTTTTGGTTAATTGTTCTTTCCAGAACCATGAGTGGATCCTACAAGTGTTACATTATAAGATTCTATTAAAAGGACTATGATAATAACAAATATATCCAAAGAGAGACTCAACTGATGTGGTGAACTGAAGAGAATCTTAAAAGTCTTTTCTTTCTAATTGCACTCTGGTTTCACCTAGTATCATCAGCTTTTTTAACTGCCTGTGGAGTAAACCTTATTTGAGGACTAATTTTCCTGTTTATTTTACTCAAAGCATGATTATCTTTTTCCGACTGCCAAGGTAGATTTTTATGATTTTAATAGATTATTTTCACTGTCAAGAAAATACAGCTTTGGAAAGCAGAGAAACAATCATATAATAAAAATGTGTGAAGTATATTCATGCAGAGTTTGCCAAATACAGATTGACTGATTGATTGGAAAGACAGAATGTTACTGTTGAGGGTTTGGGTTTTTTTCTAATTTAATAAAAAAAAACTAAAAATCATTTTGCTACTTCTAAACAACTAAGCTTCAGTCAGAGTCTAAAAGTAAACACTTCTCATTTCTCACCCAAAAGAATTGAGTAAGATTATGTCAAGAGGAGCAGAAACTGTGAATGAACCATGACAAATGTCTGTCAAAGTCTGTAGTTTACAGTTTAGGCGTTATCAGAGATTACTGATAGATTTCTTAGCATGAAATGAGCTCACATCTTTTCTCTCTGTATTTTTGAGACATGACAATTTTGTAGAGTTCCCCAAGGTTTCAGCGATGTTTTGGCAAGACTGTGGTGGTTTATGTCTTTATAAGTAAGTGAGACTAAAGTAAGTGAAGCCACAGTAAACTAGAAGAATCAGCTGAGATGTCCCTGAGCTATGTACCAACAGAAAGTTACCTACAGAGAGAACTGTAAGGAATCTATATTTATGCATAATAATTCTTTAGATTAAATGATTATATTTATTACTGTAAAGAAGGCAAGGTATGCAGCCATTAGACATAAGGTAATCAGGAATCACCCTCACCTGAGTGTGAACAATAAAGAACTATGAATCTATATATGCAGTATAAACTGGCATAAACCTTCAGACTCCTGTGTGCACACCATCCCACTCTCCTCCCTTTTTCTGCTTTCCTTTCTTTTCGGGAGTAGAAAGAGAAGGTGAGAATTTGCTCCATGCGTGCTCCCTTTCTCAGTAGGGAGCAATAGCCATGATGGAAACCCACTAAGGGTTGTTGAATTGTAATAATCTCCTCATCTTTTGTCTTGAGGTTCAGAGTTTAAAAACATATCATTTGGGTTTGGAAGTCTGAAACAAATGCAGGAAACACAGAAGTCATTGCAGAACACAGGTTTATAGCTCTCTCAGGCCTTAACCTGAAGCATGAAAAAGATGTCTAATGTATTTGTTTAATTCTAACAGAGGTTTACACAATGTGATAAGTCACCAGAATATCTGACATACTTTGTTATATCTTTTGAAAACCCAACTAAATTTGAAGTATTCCTGTTGCTGAGTTCCCCATGAGTTGGTCAGGTGTGTTTCACTGTAACTATACATAGAATCATAGAACCATTGCCCTGAAATGTATGTCAAACACGTGTTATTTGCAGTAGGAAAGCCATACAAAAGTTCTCTGGTCCAAATCAGTCTCAAAACTTTTAATGCAAATTTCTGCACTCTGAACAGCTTTATTCATTTGGTGCTATGGAGCCAAACCTGCGTGTCTGCATTTTTTAGTGGCCATTAATTGTTGTCTTGCAGTGTTCTCTGTGCCTTCCACTTCATTAATCAGAGGACAGTGGTAGGCCAGGGAGTGCGCAATGGGAGCACCTCAACTGTAAGGAGTAAATTTTCTGCTTCTGCTCCAAATTGTGCAGTAAGCTGCCCTTCCAACATTTTCCTAAGAAAAGTTATTCAAAAACCTCTTGTAAGTAGGAACTGAGCTGTCTCAAAGTCATAGTGAAAGTCACAATATTATGGTACCTGCAACAGTTTCTTTATCTATTATCTAGTGATGGCACATTACAGTTACAACCCTTTGTCACATAAATTTAAAACTATGAAAATTGAGCCTACCTGTGGGAAACAGAAATTAATGAGTAACATAGCTGCAACTTGGTTTTGTTATTTGTTCTTTTTTTTTTTTATGAAGTCTAATAAAAGTAGTCAAACAGCTGTTAGGGATCTATGGTACACTGACCTTGAGGTATTTAAAAAAGAGACACAGCAGCTCTGGGGATGGGATATGGAGGAGACAAGTGAGAAGTAGAAGGGGGACAATTTCTGGGGACATGGCTGGAGATGCACTCTGTGAAGGATGTGCTTCCTGCCAAGGCAAAGGACAACTGAGGGACCACGGCTGTGAATGACCCACCCTGGGGCTCAAACACCCCCAAGTGACTGAGACCCTCACTGAAGGTCTTGAGAGAGATCAAGTATAGAATGGAGCAAAAGCAATGGGAGATGAACCTGGGGAAATGGGAATGGAAAGCTTTCCTAAGTGTTTGTCTAACTATGGTTTTTTTCAATATCTGAGTCACTAATAAAAAGGTTGAGTTAATTGTCAGTAAACTAAATTAAATTAAGCAAATTTACTCAGGCTGAGACCATTTTTTTTCCCACAGCAATGGGTTACAATGATTATTTTTGCCAGTATTTTAAGATACATAGTGGTGACAGCTGTTTTGATATAAATTAACCTGACTTTGTTCCTCTCTCAATAATTTGACAGTTTATTTTGCTGACCATATGGCTATAACTAGAACTATAATCTATTGTATTTGAACTGCAGAGCAAGGTGCTGAGGACAAATGATAAGACAATAATTTGCTTTCCTTCTCTACTATTCGCCCCAGGGATATTTTGCATAATAAAAACAACATTCTAAATTAAAATTGTTCCTTTTCTCACATCAAGGTTCTTGTCCTACTTAGGAGACTTTTTTTAACACATTCAATGTTTTATTTAATGCTATAAATATCTTATTTCTAGTAGAAAATGAATTCTTAGAGTTAGAAAATGGGAAGAAATGTTGAGTTTCTGATTTTGATTTTCAAACTTCCAATCAAAAATTCTGTATGATGTGTATAAGGAAGGACTGGATTTTCAGCACTTAATTACTTTAGCCAGTTGCCATCTGTTCTTTGAATTTTGACCTTCCTTTCCAAGTTGAGGCTACATGGAGTGTCTTCAGGCAAGCCAATTAGATCATGGATGTTTCATGCTGACATTACAACAGACTCAATGTCCACCTGCAGAACCCTGTTTGATAAATTTAATATTGTTGACACAGTGGCCTTCTGCAACCTTCATCCAGCAAGCAAATAATAGTTTATTACTCTTCGCATTGTTCATTTAAAATATGGCACAATGAGCAGTGGCAAAATCACATTTTGATTAGTTTTTTCAGCCCATGACATCAATCATACACTGTCAAAAGCATTTCATGCTACAGTTTCTCACAAAGATAATGCATGTGAACTCTAAAAAAACCACTCATAAAAATACCCTTTTCTGGGCTAAGAGGAATGGTCACAGACTGAAATAGTGTGGAGCTTTAAGTCACCTATTCTCCCATAAAATTTTCAGACAGCCAAGGCTGAACTTTCTAGGAAGTCCATCATTCTCCTCTCATACTTGTTATCCTCTGCTTATGAAAATGATTGACTCTCTACAGAGTTCTTACACTGGCAACATGAATACATACAAAATATCACCTTATTTCAAAGAGTAGTCATAGTAACTGGTGATTGTCCATCAATGTACAATAGTGGTAGAATATTATTTCAATATTGTTTGCTAGTAAGTGGTACCAAAGATATTCGAGTCTACCTCAGCCTCTAATGAGGTCCTAATTACTCGTGTGAACCTCAAGGTGTTGTAATTTGTGAATGTAGTATTATCATTAAAAAGCACATATCTGTAGGCCTTGACATCTAAGAGTTTCTTTGGAAGAAATTTCTGGAAAAACATACAACTTCAGTTTCATTAAGTGTCTGAAAAAATAAGGAGGGATATATACTTTTCCTTGAGGAATATTTTGAAGCTGACTGTAAGGCAAAGAGGAGCTGGAGGGTATGATGCAAAGCCTATCAATGTCAATGACAGTCAGCCCTGCTATTGATTTTAATGGTCTTTGAATCAGGCCCTAAGTGTGAGATTTTGATAACCTATTAAAGCTTCCACATTTTAAAACTGAACTTCTTCTATTGATCCACTAACTCAAAGACAGAAAACAGATGTTACCTGCAGAACCACAGATCCTTCCTTGCTCTATGGGAACACAGTACTTCAGTGTTCCCTGTGCCTACGGCACTGAGCCCATCAGCAGTAAATGTAGAACTCTGTGTTGCAGAGTTTCAGAAACAATTTTGCTCAGTTTCAAGGAGATTAATCTCTTAATAGAACCACAGGTTGTCTGTTTGGTCTTAATAGGAATCTTCTGTTCCCTCCCCTCTCCACTTCTTCAATGCTGCAAACTGCAATAAAAACAACTGCATTTGCACTGAATGAATTTCACTCTATTTCAGGGCTAGGTAGTGATGAAACTTCTAATGAGCCACTTTGCTCATTCTGTTTATTTGGCAGCATCAAACAGAAAACTCATGCATCAGAAAAAGAGTCTGGAGGCTATGTCATCTTGATGAGTCTGTGCCTCTAAATGGAACAGTTTTAGGATTCTGGCTAGAGAATTAGATGTAATTTCAGCTTAAAAAAATTAGTCTAAATACTAAATTTATTCTGTACAGATACTGAGATGCTTCAGCTTTTCCACAATAACATCTGAATAAAGGGAAAATTAAACTGACTTAGATAAACATTTAACATAAACCATCTTTCTTAAAGACATTAAATGTATTACATTCAAAATGTCACACAAATTAATTATGCTTTAAAACTGATCAGTGATGCATATATGTATTGAATTTTTCTTTTCAAATTTCTTTTCAAATTCCAAATTTTCTTTTGAAAAATGTTCAATATTTCATTTGAAACAATCAGGAAAAATAATGTACTTTTTTTTCACAGAAGACTACAATACCATGGAGCACACTGCTTACCTCTGTGATCCCTTCTTCATTACCGTTTAACCATGTCTGTGACATGACAACCTGAAGATGAGGCATGATATTCTTTTGATGTTTTCTACCAACGCTGCATACACAATTTTTTTACAGTTGAATTTGGCCTAAAGCAAGAGTAGTGTCAGTGGATCAGCATATACAAAAAAAAATTCTTATCCTCTATGCCTTGTGCCTCTTTTGGCCTCTTGTGGTAATTAATATTTAAACAGATTTATTATTGATATTGTGTCAATGCATTTATCACGTGTGCATGCATACACACTAACACATCCATTACAAGCAGCGATGGTGGGGCAGCATCTTGAACATGACAAATAGAGGATTATGTATGTAATGATGTTGTTTCTTGACAATTACTATGTGACTGGGACTCGACTAATGACCTGGCTCATTCCTTCTCTCATGACCTGGCTTCTGACTTGGCTCACTCCTTTCTTTGCTTTGTCATATACTGTGAGTGAATGTGTTGATCTATTTATGCCCTCTTTAACTTGTAAACCTTCTGCCCAGAGATATTGCTTGTAATAATCTCTCATACATTTGTTTCTGCTGTGTTCATGAGGTTGAACAGGAAGCCTTAAAAGGTGCTCAAGAGCCCTTGTTTTGGACGTTTATCTTCAAGGTGACTGAACAGTGGGATGAATATTGCAGGGGTAGTTGGATCTTCAGCCACTCCAGACAGGGTTTAATTCACCCTTGAAAGCAAATAACATTTGCCTTACTCCTGATGTTAAGACAGAAAAATTCAGGCCCAGATGTTTTCCTTATTTCTTTTGTATTGATGTTGTTATTACAAATGACTTACAAAAATTAGGTTAAAAAAAGAAAAGCACTTATAAACTAATTCTTAAGAGCAAAAAAGGTAAAGGATTAACCAAAGTAACATCTCTGTCCACTCAGGATGTCAGCCTCAAACAGAACCAAGAAAATGTGCTGCATGGAAACAGCTGCTGCCCAGTCCATCTGCCAAAGTGTGTATTCTCTTCTTTCACTCACGGTTACCCTTGCTAGGCTGCTGTGGGACTGCCATTAGTGTGAGGCAAAGATCAGGGCTGGCCAGGTCCCTAGAATTCTGAATTTTATTTTTCCAGTCTCTGCCAGCTCATTTTCACCTGTTCACTTACCATTTTTGAAGGGAGTATTTCAGTGTGATTAGAAGACTATGGAGAACCATTTGGCCTCCACCATTTAGGGCCAAATTCATGCCACATTTATAATTTTTTTTATTATTGTCCTACTAAATTCACAGTAACACTACAAAGTGAGTTGCTTTTAAGCAGTTATGGATCCAACGAATCTAATGCACTTGCTATTTATAACTTTTGCAAACAAGAAATAAGGACCAGAGAGCATGTAGAGCAGACCATTTTTAGGAAAAGATCAGTATCTCATTAGAAAGCAGCTTGTGCTGCAGATTATTAGGACATTTTTGCTCTCCATCCAGATGAGGCAATCATGGAGTTAGTTACTCACTAGGTGTATGAGGTGTTTTGTTAGTTCTGAAGTCAGCTCATCAGTTGCAGTAATGATGACAGTAGAAATCACTGAAGGAAAAAAAAACCTACGTCATCATTTAAAAAAAAATCAAAACAAATCAAAGCATCAAAAACCAATCTGCCTGTGGCCTAGCAGCAGCTATGCAGCTTGTGTCAAAATACTGTGATGTACTGAGGTACACTGGTATTAGTCATCACACCTAACAATGAAGGGAGACACTGAGATAGAAGCAAGAGGACACTGTTCCAAGAAATAACGTCACGAAATAAGAAACATTTTACTGACATTACAAATTACATATTTTGACAGAAAGTGGTTTGGAAAAAAAAAAAAAAAAGAAGAAGTAGAGTTCATGTTACTGCATTAACAAGCTAACAGAATTTTATGCTCAGTGAGAACTAGGG
This sequence comes from Merops nubicus, assembly GCF_000691845.1. NCBI lineage: Eukaryota > Metazoa > Chordata > Aves > Coraciiformes > Meropidae > Merops > Merops nubicus. The sequence goes on from NW_008582088.1 coordinate 37,802, forward strand.
GAATTATTGATTATATGTACAACTGAACAGTTAGTAAAATTCCAGAGGTGTCTCACAGCCTCAGCCTTAAAATCAGGAATCAACACGGGCATATTTATCTTATTCCTGTAGATCATCCGTCATTGTTATAGCCAGCAAGAAAAGAAACTTCATGTTGCTCACTATAATTCCAGCTGAGCTATAGATTTAATGTTTGTATACTTTATATAAAGTACATAAATGTTATCAGTGACAACTGGGATTTAAGAGCACTCTGCAAGAACAAAACGTTAAGCGATCATTTGTATTCTATTTGGGTAGATCCTGAGCCAGAAAGTTGATTCACATTTGCTCATTGATTGTGTCACAATACACAAAAAGAAGCCAGTCCAAAAAAGCAGAAATATTTTATTGCACAGCTTTTTGGTTTAAACAGCAAATTATATAAGAATAGCAAAGCAAATTTCCTTATTTTTAGTGTCTGTGATCCTTTCACATTTTTGAAGAAACTTATCATGCCTTCTCTTCCTTGAATTAAAGATTATTTTCATCTTCAGAAAAAGCAGTTAATAATGCCAATTATTTCTTTTCAGGCATGCCTGAAGCGTTTTAATGGGGAAAAATTCATCCCGGTGACATTTTTAAGTAGTGGATTAATGCATTCTTAGTATAAAACTATTCTTTATACAGACTAAAGAAGCAGGGAAGTTGTTAATATAAGCAAAATATTTAAGATATTCACTTCAATCTAAAGCACTGAAGCTAACTATTTAAGAGAAAAGCTTAAGCAGATAAATTTCATTGTCTTAGAATTTGCAGGTTATCCACACATTAATATATTATGTAAGGCATTTGTTGAAGCAATGGAAATAATATCTAGAGATATAAATTTTTATGTATGCATACTTAGAAGATTTAAAATTAATGAATTTGAGGTACTAAGTAAGTTTCAGGTGACAACTCAGTTTTTTCAACTCAAAAACTAGGATTGAATTAACAGCAGTGTTCTCTTATCACAGAATGTGGTTTTGGTAAATTGATGCTTTCTGAGAAAGGTGTTCTGAGAAACCATCCCTCAGCAACTCAGAAGCAGATGTTTAAAGGAGTAGGGACCAGAGTTTGCCATTCATGATCTTTAAGGACACTGAATTCCCAGCAATGACTAAAAAGAACAGCAATATTATTCCAATAGGTCTCGGTTAACTGGAGCAAACTCTCATAATAGGTACCTTACACAATGTTCTTTGTTCCTAGACACAGTTCAAAGCAGCTAACAGAATGAAAGTTGCCTCCAGAGTGGGGAAATGTACTAGAATTTGTACAATTCTGAGATAAAAAGAATACTTTTTTCCAACAGAACTGGCACAAATGTCTGTGTTTGCTTAATATGGTATGGGATGTTTTATAAAAGGAGGATGTTAGTTTAGCTTTTCTGGGTAATCAGGGTATGAGTTAACAACCTATACTACTAAGAATCTACTGCGATGAAAAAATTTAAATGCCCATAATTAATTTATACAAGTCCAGCTTGGAACTTGTGCAACATTGTGAAAAACATCTGAAACAGCCTGAAAAGCTTCACTGCAACCTTAATTCTGTCTCAACATTTCTGTTTGTACTTTACCCGTTCATTTAACTGTGAACTAAACATTATCTGTGAATTAGACATTCCAAAGCCCAGTTGAAATTATTCAGCCCATTTCTGTGTAATGATAATATTTCTTAACGTCTAGAAAATACAGGAGAAGTACTTTACAGATGAACACTTTACCTCAGAAAAGGTTTTTACTCCAAACAAGTGTGCAAAATGGCCACATGTATGAAGGACAGAACAGAAAGACACCCCAATAAGGAGACAGCTCAGTCTTGAATGTTCAAAAATTAGACTCTCAGCAGGGATGAGGTCAACCAGGTGAAGCTCTCATCTGTCTCTCTTAAAAGCGCTTTCTTAACGTTACTTTTAAGAGTACCATTTGATAAACACTTCTCCTATTGTCTTTATTAGCTATTGCTGATATATAATAGAAAGACAAGT